>NW_026600564.1:0-127487 GCF_029448725.1 Salvelinus fontinalis | reverse complement strand
TCATCTCATACGTATATACCGTACTCTATACCATCTACTGCATCTGCCATGCCGTTCTGTACCACCACTCATTCATATATCTTTATGTACATATTCTTTATCCCTTCACACTTGTGTGTGTGTGTAAGGTAGTAGCGTGGAATTGTTAGGTTAGATTACTGTTGGTTATTACTGCATTGTCGGAACTAGAAGCACAAGCATTTCGCTACACTCGCATTAACATCTGCTAACCATGTGTATGTGACTAATAAAATTGGATTTGATTTGATTTGATTTGATATGTGTCTGTGTCCCCTCTTTATGGTTACCAGGACAACGCTAGCCCTTCCTCCCTCCCGGAGTCCCCGTGCCGTGCCTCTCCCGGTAGCACCTTACTGCTGGGTATGAAGAGGTTGTCTGTGTTGCTGGTGGACTGCAGGAAAACAACGGGGCTGAGTGGAACTGTGAGAGGAGGAGGAGAGAAGAAAGGATCAGATTTGACTCATCAAAGTAAGTAGTTTAGTTTAGTTCGAACAAATACAATAGATCTGCCCACTGGTATCTGTTACCAGGACAACCAGCAGAGTTCTGTTAGTTGACTGGAAGATGGACTGGTATCTGTTACCAGGACAACCAGCAGAGTTCTGTTAGTTGACAGGAAGATAGACTGGTATCTGTTACCAGGACAACCAGCAGAGTTCTGTTAGTTGACACGAAGATAGACTGGTGGATATGGATGTTATGAATATCATAACACTGAAAAAGGATTCTGCCAATGAAAAGAGAGAAACCAATAGACCATATAAAACCTTGGTGAAAGTTAGCTTTAGAGAGAAAGTTTCAAGATGATCTGATGTAAGGTGAATGTGTAAAAGTATAACTTTAGTCCGTCTCCTCGCCCCGGCACGGGCGCGAACCAGGGACCCTCTGCACACACCAACAACAGTCACCCACGAAGCATCGTTACCCATCGCTCCACAAAGGCCGCGGCCCTTGCAGAGCAAGGGGAACAACTACTTCAAGGTCTCAGAACAAGTGACGTCACCGACTGAAAGGCTATTAGCGCACACCACCGCTAACCAGCTAGCCATTTCACATCCGTTACACATGTTTCACAAAATCTTTCCCTAAAAACATTATGGATGTTACATTGCCTGTCCCAGTCAACCCCCTTATCTTTACAAGACTCTAGAACACACAAACTAAACTCCAGACACTTCAATGTGGCCTGTATTGCTTCATTAACATCTGATCTACACAACAAATGTATTGTTTAAAACAAACTCTGTAAGCCTTTTCTAAAAGCCATGAAATATGTATAAATGAAAAGCATTTTTTGTGAGACTTGGCCTCCGTCTCTGTAATGGACAAAATTAATTTAATTTCCTACTTTATCAGGTCAAGTGAAGGCTGAACTCCAACATAGACTTTAAAGAACATTGTTTCATTTGGAAATTACTAACTTTTTTGACATGAATGTGCTGCTAACAGTTTAGTTTCCTCCAATGTCCCTGTCCTCATACCTGGCTTAAACTGTTGATCCTCTGCTTCTCAACACATGTGACCGCTCTCCTTGACAATGAACCGATTGAAGCTATACAAAAGGTACCTGTTGGTTATCTCCGTCTGTGACGTTTCAAGCTCGCTGTGGAGTGAGTTTACGGCCCGTTCTCACCCCCGTTACACATGTTCAGGTTGACTTTCCCACGGAATCGACCATATATGAATGCTGCCCTGCATCCCCAACATCAATTACTGTTGTTGTTTACGCAACCAAAAAAAACGCCTCTTGGACCTTGACTTGGCGCTCCGGTACCGCTTGCCGTGTGGTACCGCTTGCCGTGTGGTACCGCTTGCCGTGTGGTACCGCTTGCCGTGTGGTACCGCTTGCCGTGTGGTACCGCTTGCCGTGTGGTACCGCTTGCCGTGTGGTACCGCTTGCCATGTGGTACTGCTTGCCATGTGGTAAAAGAGAGAACAGTCTATGACTAGGGTGGCTGGAGTCTTTAACAATTTTTAGGGCCTTCCTCTGACACCGCCTGGTATATATGTCCTGGATGGCAGGAAGCTCGGCCCCAGTGATGTACTGTAGTGCCTTGTGGTCGGAGGTCGAGCAGTTGCCATACCAGGCAGTGATGCAACCAGTCAGGAGGCTCTCGATGGTGCAGTTATCAGGCCTACCACTGTTGTCATCGGCAAACTTAATGATGGTGTTTGAGTCGTGCCTGGCCGTGCAGTCATGAGTGAACAGGGAGTACAGGAGGGGACTGAGCATGCACCCCTGGGGGGCCCCCGTGTTGAGGATCAATGTGGCTGATGTGTAGTTACCTACCCTTACCACCTGGGGGGCGGCCCGTCAGGAAGTCCAGGATCCAGTTGCAGAGGGAGGTGTTTAGTCCCAGGGTCCTTAGCTTAGTGTTGAGCTTGAGGGCACTATGGTGTTGAATGCTGAGCTGTAGTCAATGAATAGCATTCTCACATAGATGTTCCTTTTGTCCAGGTGGGAAAGGGCAGTGTTGAGTGCAATAGAGATGGCATCATCTGTGGATCTGTTGGGGCGGTATGCAAATTGGAGTGGGTTTAAGTGTTACTGGGATAATGGTGTTGATGTGAGCCATGACCAGCCTTTCAAAGCACTTCATGGCTACAGACGTGAGTGCTACGGGTCGGTAGTAATTTAGGTAGGTTACTTTAGTGTTCTTGGACACAGGGACTATGCTGGTCTGCTTGAAACGTGTTGGTATTACAGACTCGGTCAGGGCATGCTCGGAGTACACATCCGGGTAATTCGTCTGGCCCTGCGGCCTTGGGAATGTTGACCCGGAACAGCTGATGCTCTCATGCATGCTTCAGTGTTACTTGCCTCGAAGCGAGCATACAAGTAATTTAGCTCATCTGGTAGGTGTCACGGGGCAGCTCGCGGCTGTGCTTCTCTTTATAGTGTGTGATAGTTTGCAAGCCCTGCAAGAGGGCTGATATTAATACTATGCATGCCAGTCTCTCTTGGCTAAGAGTTGAGGAGAGACTGACTGCATCACTTCTTCTTTTTATAAGAAACATGAATGTGTTGAAAATCCCAAATTGTTTGCATAGTCTGTAAGGGAATTCTGCCCTATGTGCACATAAGAGACCACAGGAAAACTTATTTGATCAGAGGTTAGTTTGTTTAATAAGGATTGCAACACGGAGTTTACACTTACAGCAATTTGCAAGCAACACTCAGTTCAAAAGATGGTGCTTTCCCTTTTTATCCCCTACTGAGGATCACCCCGCCCAGGGTGATGTCCCTTAACTTTAATACCATATAAGCTCATAATTAATAGTTGCTAATACAAAGATGTCTCTGCTAGGCGGAGTTCAGCTTATTGCGTTATTGGCAGTTAGTTTCCCAATCACTCTTCCCCTTATTGCTATCATGTAAGACTGGAAGTAAGACTGGAACATAGTATCAACAGGAACTCTTAGTTCCCTTTATCCATCTGTTACCTAAAATATAGTTTCAACACGCAGACATCTGACTTTGTACAGTTGATCTTTTCATGCACTTGCAGGGTGTCAACCACTGATTCTTAATCTCAAGCTAAAGCAACACAAGAATCATTGTACTTTTGTCATCACAGATGTTCCTATAATGTACAGATATCATCCAAGTTCTTACAAGTCAACTTACAAGTTCTTACAAGTCAACTTACACACAGCTCTGACACACACACTTATCCCACCAGACATGCCACCGGGGGTCTTTTCACAGTCTCCAAGTTTCCAGAACAAATTCAAGAAAGCGTACAGTATTATATAGGGCCCTTATTGCATGGAACTTCCTTCCATCTCATATTGCTCAAATAAACAGCAAACCTGGTTTCAAAAAACAGATCAAGCAACACCTCACGGCACAACCCCTCTCCCCTATTTGACCTAGATAGTTTGTGTGTATGCATTGATATGTAGGCTACGTGTGCCTTTTACAAAATGTATGTAGTTCTGTCCTTGAGCTGTTCTTGTCTATTGATGTGCTGTATTATGTTTCATGTTTTGTGTGGACCCCAGGAAGAGTAGCTGCTGATTTTGCAACAGCTAATGGGGATCCTAATAAAATACCAAACTCTGTTATTCTCTCTGAGCTCAGAAATAAAGAATCTTGGTTTGGTTGGACTCCAGCAGATCCTTATTTTATAATATCCACCACAACTCTCCCACGGATTGCTGTTTATCATTGTCTCAATGAAGAGTTCTTTGTTTTACTTTCCTGGGGGCATTTACAAGCCTCCCACTGGTTGAATAAACGTTGTTTCCACGTCATATTAAAAAACATCCTTAACATTGATGAACCTTCACTACCTTCATCCCTAAACTAGCAACAATAACTATTGTCTATTGTTATTCTCAATAACTTCCTGGCCATATGAAAGCCAAGCTAAATACAATGTCGGTGCCAGTTTTCATGTCTTTGATTATGCAAACATTTGTTTATTCGATTATATTTGTCATATAGCAATGATGCTCTCTCCTCAATCACTTACAGTTTCTTTGGAAAGTATTCAGACCCCTTGACCTTTTTCACATTTTGTTACGTTACAGCCTTATTCAAAAATTGAATAATTAAAACAATTTCCTCAGCAATCTACACAAAATACCCCATAATGACAAAGCGGAAACAGGCTTTTTGTAAATTTCTGCAAATCTATTAATCACAAAAAAATGATTTACGTAAGTATTCAGACCCTTTACTATGAGACTCGAAATTGAGCTCAGGTGCATCCTGTTTCCATTGATCATCCTTGAGCTGTTTCTACATCTAGATTGTCGTCCACCTGTGGTAAATTCAATTGATTGGACATGATTTGGAAAGGCACACACCTGTCTATATAAGGTCCCACAGTTGACAGTGCATCTCAGAGCAAAAACCAAGCCATGAGGTTGAAGAAATTGTCCATAGAGCTCCGAGACAGGATTGTGTTGAGGCACAGATCTGGGGAATGGTACCAAAACATTTCTGCAGCATTGAAGGCCCTTGATTTAGCCCCCTGCAGTAAAAGGTTATTCATGGAGTAAAATGATCTGTTTAAGTCATTAGTAAAGGGCACATCGTTAAGAATACAAGGATCTTTTTTTTTGTGGTCTATATCCTCTCAATCATTTATTCCTTCATAAACAGAAAACATATGTGTACCTAAACACAACATGTGTTCAAGGGCCCCTCTAGGTTCACAATCTGTTGACCATTAAATCTGGATAGCTGACAACTATTTTTTAAAGGGTAAAAGTGATCTGTTTAGGTCGTCAGTAAAGGAAGTATAGTTAAAGAGTACAATGACCCTTCCATAGAGGATGGTGTGACCCTTTCAAAGACAGACATCCTCCGGACCTCCCCCCATAACTATTTTTAAAAGGGTAAAAAATTATCTGTTTAGGTCGTTAGTAAAACATATGTTTTGAAAGACACCTGGGGGTCCAGGTTGTTAGTTATTTTGTGTACATGTAACCGATGTGAAATGGCTAGCTAGTTAGCGGTGGTGCGCGCTAGCAGCCTTTCAGTCGTTGACGTCACTTGCTCTGAGACATTGAAGTAGTGGTTCCCCTTGCTCTGCAAGGGCCGCGGCTTTTGTGGAGCGATGGGTAACGATGGGTGACTGTTGTTGATGTGATTGAGTCTTTGAATGAAGAGATGGAGATAAAACTGTCCAGTTTGAGTGTTTCTTGCAGCTTGTTCCCGTCGCTAGCTGCAGCGAACTAAAAAGAGGAGCGACCCAGGGATGTGTGTGCTTTGGGGACCTTTAACAGAATGTGACTGGCAGAACGGGTGTTGTATGTGGAGGATGAGGGCTGCAGTAGATATCTTAGATAGGGGTGAGTGAGGCATAAGAGCGTTTTATAAATAAGCATTAAACCAGTGGGTCTTGCGACTGGTATACAGAGATAACCAGTTTACAGAGGAGTATAGAGTGCAGTGAGGTGTCCTATAAGGAGCATTGGTGGCAAATCTGATGGCCGAATGGTAAAGAACATCTTGCCGCTCAATGTATCCTACCATGACTATATCCAACCCAGCTCCATGTGCTGCCACTATCATGTATCCTACCATTACTATATCCAACCCAGCTCCATGTGTTGCCACTATCATGTATCCTACCATGACAATATCCAACCCAACTCCATGTGTTGCCACTATCATGTATCCTACTTGGCTGAAGCTTTGATCCAGTGGAAGAAGTATTGAGGAGCAGGGAGGTTAAAGGTCACTTCGGGATACAGCTGTTACTCTACACTATCCCTAGATAATCCAGTAATGAGAGAAACTGAATAGAATATTTAGGGCCCTATCAAATCCCTTTTCTTTTCTTTTTTCAACCTAATTCCATTTTTCCAGGTTTCTGATTTGTCCCTGTTTTTCTGTTTTTCTCTCTAAATCACACTGTTAATAGAAAAACAACAACATTGGATGTTCTAAGTCCACAACAATACTTTAACCACATCAGGAGACCACTTTTGAAGTCTGAGAAAAATCGAAGAAATGTTCATTTTTGTGTGTAGATACCCTTTAATTCAAGTGGCACCAGCAAGAGCCTTGCTTGGTTAGTGGTGTCTCTGTAGCACACATGTGATTGCAGAGTTTGCTGAACAAATCACAACAGGATTGATGCAAATAATCATGATATCATTATGCCAGGTAGGCATAGACTACTTTGTAGTTAACATTTAATTGACAAGGTTTTTGGGAAAGCTTTTCCATCAACCAGAAGATGGTTGTCATTAGCATAATCGCCCAACAGCTAAACATAATGGTAGACAAATGCACTCAGACAGGGGCATTTCTGGGCTGTTTCCTCTTCAGGAAGTTGAAGGAAAATACAAATCACTTAGGCTAATTTAGACGACTTGCAGGCAGTGGGTTCAGAATAACTATGACATAAAAATGAAAACTCTTTAATCTGTCACCTAATCCTGCCTAATGGGCAGGTCAGCCCTGGAGGAAAGTATTGGCTGTAAGAAGGAAGAGAAAACATAACATCTGTTTATTTTTATTACCTCTCATGACATTGCTTGCAAGAATAAACATTGTAAATAATATTTTTCCAATCTGCGTTACCCACTCCAGTCAGCAGGTGGCGATTTGAGCCTTTCAGGGGATGCTGCTTGCGTGACGTATAATCTAGTGGACGGAACTGGAGGCTTCTTCAACAGCGACAAAAGGCTTCTGATTCAACCAACGTGGTGGTTTGCTAGCGAACATTAAACCTAAACATTGAAACGTTTAAGACAAATCGTGTGTATATTATTGTTAGTGTTTTAAAAACAATTCTGTTTACTTATCTACTAGTTCATTGAAACGTAGATTGCTTGTTAAATTAGCTAATGTGTTAAATTGATACTGCACTAGGCTAATCGCCCGGAACATGAGCTCACTAATCTCGACGGAGAAAGAAGCTCCGGTGAAAGGAGAGGAAGAAGCTTTCAGGATGAAAAGGGAGGAAGAGGAGGCTATCTCATTGAAAGAAGAAGAGGATGATATTACAGTGAAAGAGGAAGATGGGAAAGAGGTTGTCAAAGTGGAAGAGGAGGAGGTAGAAGCTTTCAGAATCAAAAAGGAGGAAGATGCCATAACATTGAAAGAAGAGAATGTAGTGAAAGAAGAGGAAGAACCTTTTAGAGTAAAAGAGGAAGAGGAGGCTATCTCAATAAAAGAGGAGGAAGACGTTTTGGGAGTGAAAAAGGAGGAGGCTGAAGATCGGATTACAAACAGTGAGTACTGTCTTAAAAACAGGGGCACAAACTATGCAGTTCTTGAAATAATGTGTTGTTTAAACGGGGCATTCTACTTCAGTTCTACACTTGAATATGTTGTTCAGTACTGTGGGAATTTAAGGGGCAATCTGCCATTGGTACATATGTTTTTGGGACTTCGATGTATTGAATTCTCATTCTTCATGTTGTCTACATTAAAGTTCACTTCATCTAGTATAACAGGCTTTTAAAATTGGTGCATTATTTCTGCTTAAAATATCAAAGGGACGTAGAAGGCACCCATTTTGTGGAAATTACCCTTTACATTTGCAACACAAACAATATTTTACAAAATCATAATGAAAGTGGCCATTTTAGACATATTCATGCCTCTTGATTACAATAGAAGATCATAAGTTTACTATCTGTTTGATGTTCTCGTTCACACAGGAGAGAGACGTTACTATCGTGGATCCTCTGGGGAGCCTAAACAACATCCTGATGCTGATGAGTCAGAGAAGAATCTCTCCAGATCAGAACACCAGATGGTACAGCTTAGTCTGGTCTAGCATACAGCTTGCTCTATCAGGGTCTGGGCTGAGTTTCTGTAAATAACTTTATGACAACAGTGACATCAGCATCCATAAAGATATGTGTCTGTGTACCCTCTTTATGGTTACCAGGACAACGCTAGCCCTTCCTCCCTCCCGGAGTCCCCGTGTCGTGCCTCTCCCGGTAGCACCTTACTGCTGGGTATGAAGAGGTTGTCTGTGCTGCTGGTGGACTGCAGGAAAACAACGGGGCTGAGTGGAACTGTGAGAGGAGGAGAAGAGAAGAAAGGATCAGATTTGACTCATCAAAGTAAGTGTTGTAGTTTAGTTTGAACAAATAAAATAGATCTGCCCACTGGTATCTGTTACCAGGACAACCAGCAGAGTTCTGTTAGTTGACAGGAAGATGGACTGGTGGATATGGATGTTATGAATATCATAACACTGAAAAAGGATTCTGCCAATGAAAAGAGAGAAACCAATAGATCATATAAAACCTTGATGAAAGTTAGCTTTAGAGAGAAAGGTAAAAGATGATCCAATGTAAGGTGCTTGTTTTACAAAAACCTTTCCTTAAAACATTATGGATATTACATTGTCTGTCCCAGTCAACCCCCCTATCTTTACAAGACTGTTGAACAGGCAAACTAAACTCAAGACACTGTTAATTAATTAACTAATACTGGAGGAAAGCTGTCATCAGGCTGCCCACTCAAGAGAAAGCTTCAAACTGTAACCAGTGCCGTCAACCTTGTTCAGGTTATCAATCAACCTACCAGGGTAGTTACAAACAGTACAGAAATTAAATAATCAACATATTTTGATAATATCTTTACTAGGCTGCAGAAATGTGTTTTAAAGCAGTTTCTAGATCCATCAGATGTAGTGATCACAATATAGTAGCCATGTCTAGGAAAGCCACAGTTCCAAAGGCTGGGCCTAATATTGTGTAAAAGAGGTCATACAATAAATTTTGTAGTGATTCCTATGTTTTTGATGTAAATAATATTTGTTGGTCCGTGGTGTGTAATGACGAGCAACCAGACGCTGCCCTTGACACATTTATGAAATTGCTTATCCCAGTTACTAATAAGCATGAACCCGATAAGAAAATGACTGTAAAAACTGTTAAATCCATGTGGATTGATGAGGAATAGAAAAATGGTATGGTGTAGAGCTGTGGTTCCCAAACGTTTTATAGTTCCGTACCCCTTTAAACATTCAACCTCCAGCTGTACCCCCTCTAGCACCAGGGTCAGCGCACTCTCAAGTGTTGTATTTTACATCATTGTAAGCCGGTCACACACACACTATACGATACATTTATTAAACATAAGAATGAGTGTGAGTTTGTCAAAACCCAGCTCTTCCTATAAGAGTTCTTATAGCACCAGCGCACAAATAATATAATAATAATAAATGATTTTCCTCTTTATTTAACAATCTTACATATTAAACCTTATTTGTTCTTTGACATTTGTAAATAACTCACCACAGGTTAATGAGAAGGGTTTGCTTGAAAGGATGCACATAACTCTGCAATGCTGTATTGGAGAGAGTCTCAGTCTTAAATAATTTTCCACACAATCTGTGTCTGTATTTAAAATGTGTCAATACATTGCGCCCTTGATAACCAGCGCGCTTCTGTATTTTGTAAAAGCGTTACATGGTCGCTGCCCATATCGTTGCATCGTGAAAAAAAATAAAAAATTGTTTGACCAGATACAATGCGATCATAACCTGCTGCTGGAAAAACTTGTTATGGCTTTACACCCCCTGCTATATTGTGGATAAAGAGCTACCTGTCTAACAGAACACAGAGGGTGTTCCAGAATGGAAGCCAGTACAACAGAATCAAGGTATAATCGGGAATTCCCCAGGGCAGCTGTCTAGGCACCTTACTTTTTTCAATTTTTACTAATGACATGCCACTGGGTAAAGCCAGTGTGTCTAACGACATGCCTTTGGGTAAAGCCAGTGTGTCTAGGTATGAGGATGACTCAACACTATACACGTCAGCTACCACAGCAAATGAAATGACAGCAACACTTGACAAAGAGCTGAAGTTAGTTTCAGAATGGGTGGCAAGGAATAAGTTGGTCCCAAATATTTCAGGTAACCTTAAGTTACATTGGCCTACTATGCTAATTCTGTAGCTGTATTGTTAGAGGAGCGTAAAGATAAAGATTTTGTTGGGGCGCCAGGCAGGTATTAACCTGCTGAAAGGAGTAGAGTAGTGCTACCAGGCACACATCAGCAGAAGATACTGAATAGAGTGAAGCCTGTTGGCCAGATAGCCAGTAGAGACTAGAGTGGAGCCTGTTGGCCAGATAGCCAGTGGAGACTAGAGTGGAGCCTGTTGGCCAGATAGCCAGTGGAGACTAGAGTGGAGCCAGTTGGCCAGATAGCCAGTGGAGACTGTTGGCCAGATTGCCAGTGGGGAGAGAACATAAGACCCACCATATAAAACACCCGTCACAGCCCAGGGGTAACCCAACCAATAATACCTCATACAATAATAATGACAGAGCAATTTAATTTCAACTTCATAGAAACAATTCGCAAGAAAGAACACAATCATCAACATTAGAGGATTTGCAATAATCTGTATTACCTCCCAGTGGTGGAGTGCAGGGGGGTATGCATGGGTGTGTGGGTGGGTGTGTTCATCGACAACAAAGGCCTTAAAATGTAAATAGTCCCTCAAAAAATCAATATAATTCAAACGACAATAAACATGAGCTCTCACGCAAACTCCCTCTAACTTCTTATGGACAGAAGTCTGTGTCTGGACGGTAGCGTCCCACCTGGCCAACATCCGGTGAAATTGCAGAGCGCGAAATTCAAACTACAGAATGATAAATATTTAACTTTTATAAAATCACAAGTGTAATACATCATAATAAAGCTTAACTTCTTGTTAATCCAGCCGCTGTGTCAGATTTCAAAAAGGCTTTAAGGCGAAATGATACCATGCGATTATCTGAGGCCAGCACCCCGCGTACAAAAGCATGAAAAACATATTTCAACCAGGCAGGTGCGCCACGAAAGTCAGAAATAGCGATATAATAAATGCCTTACCTTTGATCTTCTTCTGTTGGTACTCCAAAAGGTCCCAGATACATCACAAATGGTCCTTTTGTTCGATAATGTCCTTCTTTATATCCATAAAAACTCAGTTTAGCTGGCGCGCTTCAGTCAATAATCCACCCAGTTTCCCTCCATCAAAATGCATACAAAATGAATCCCAAACGTTACTAATGAACTTTTCCAAACAAGTCAAACAACGTTTATAATCAAACCTTAGGTACCCTAATACGTAAATAAACAATAAAATTTAAGACGGAGAATCGTTATTGTCTTTCCCGGAGAAAAATACCAAAGAATGCGCTTTCTTCCACGTGCTTGGAAACAATACAGCCAAAATGGGAGCCACCTAGAAAAGCTACAATTTCTGTCTCATTTTTCCAAAAAACAGCATGAAACTCTTTCTAAAGAAGATCTAAAGCTCTTAAAGTGACAGCGCATGGTGAAGGCTCAGGATTTCGCCACAATTTCTCTGTATATAATGGCCCATAACTTTAACACTAGCAGAGATCCTGGAACTGATATACCCTTACAGTATATTATATTCAACAATATATACAAAAATCAACATTTATATTTTCAATATTCATGTAAGAAATGTTTGAATGAAATCCGAATACTACTCATATTACAGAGCAAGTGTTAAAGATTCATATTACACCCATTGTTGATTTGTAGCCTGTAGCATCTAATGATGAAACATTATGGAGTCTTGAAGGAGGACTGTAGCATCTAATGATGATACATTATTGAGTCTTGAAGGAGGACTGTAGCATCTAATGATGATACATTATGGAGTCTTGAAGGAGGCCTGTAGCATCTAATGATGAAACATTATGGAGTCTTAAAGGAGGACTGTAGTATCTAATGATGAAACATTATGGAGTCTTAACTTCTTATGGCTAGTGGAACCCCTCGACAACATTCCGCTGAAAAGGCAGAGCGCTAAATTCAATTTTTTTTGGGGAAATATGTAACTTTGATGCATTCACAAGTGCAATACACCAAATTAAAGCTTAACTTCTTGTTAATCTACCCATCGTGTCCGATTTCAAAAAAGCTTTACAGCAAAAGCACACCATATAATTATGTTAGGTCAGAACCTAGTCACAAAAACACACACAGCCATTTTCCAGCCAAAGAGAGGAGTCACAAAAAGCAGAAATAGAGATAAAATTTATCACTAACCTTTGATGATCTTCGTCAGATGGCACTTATAGGACTTCATGTTACACAATACATGTATGTTTTGTTCGATAAAGTTCATATTTATATAAAAAATCTCAGTTTACATTGGCGTTTTATGGTCAGTAATGTTGTGCATCGAAAACATCCTGCATATTTTCAGAGGCACATCAATTTACAGAAATACTCATAATAAACTTATAAAAGTTGATACAAGTATTATGCACAGAATTATAGAGATACTTCTCCTTAATGCAACCGCTGTGTCAGATTTCAAAAAAGCTTTACGGAAAAAGCAAACCATGCAATAATCCGAGTACGGCGCTCAGACACAAGCCATGCAGATACCCGCCATGTTGTTGAGTCAGAAATAGCGTTTTAAATATTCACTTTGATGATCTTCATCAGAATGCACTCCCAGGAATCACAGTTCAACAATAAATGTTTGTTTTGTTCGATAAAGTCCAACATTTATGTCCAAATACCTCCTTTTGTTAGTGCGTTTGGTAAACAAATCCGAACTCACGAGGCGCGGGCAAGTCCAGGGGAAAGTTCAGATGAAAAGTTCAAAAATGTATATTACAGTTCGTAGAAACATGTCAAACGATGTATAGAATCAATCTTTAGGATGTTTTTAACATAAATCTTCAATAATGTTCCAACCAGAGAATTATTTTGTCTTTAGAATTGCAATGGAACGCTGGTCGCTCTAACTTGTAGGCGCGTGATCAGCTCATGCCACTCTGGCAGACCTCTGGTTGAAACAGCTCTCATTCCCCCCTCCTTCACAGTAGAAGCCTCAAACAATGTTCTAAGACTGTTGACATCTAGTGGAAGCCTTAGGAAGTGCAATATGACCCCATAGACACTGTACATTCAATAGGCAATGAGTTGAAAACTACAAACCTCAGATTTCCCACTTCCTGGTTGGATTTTTCTCAGGTTTTCGCCTGCCATATGAGTTCTGTTATACTCACAGACATAATTCAAACAGTTTTAGAAACTTCAGAGTGTTTTCTATCCAATATTACTAATAATATGCATATGTTAGCTTCTGGGCCTGAGTAGCAGGAAGTTTTCTCTGGGCACGCTTTTCATCCGAACGTGAAAATGCTGCCCCCTTATCCCAAACAGGTTAAGTACTGCAGTGCATCTCCTCCTCATGGACTGCACCAGATTTGGCAGTACTTGCTGTGAGATGTTACCCCACCCTTCCACCAAGGCACCTGCAAGTTCCCGGACATTTCTGGGAGGAATGGCCCTAGCTCTCACCCTGCGATCCAACAGGTCCCAGACGTGCTCAATGGGATTGAGATCCGGGCTCTTCGCTGGCCATGGCAGAACACTAACATTCCTGTCTTGCAGGAAATCACGCACAGAAGGAGCAGTATGGCTGGTGGCATTGTCATGCTGGAGGGTCATGTCAGGATGACTCTGCAGGAAGGGTACCACATGAGGGAGGAGGATGTCTTCCCTGTAACGCACACCATTGAGATTGCCTGCAATAACAACAAGCTCAGTCTGATGATGCTGTGACACACCGCCCCAGACCATGACGGCCCCTCCACCTACAAATCGATCCCGCTCCAAAGTGCAGGCCTCGGTGTAACGCTCATTCCTTCGACGATAAACGCGAATCCGACCATAAACGCGAATCCGACCATCACCCCTGGGGATAAATCCGCGACTTGTCAGTTAAAAGCACTTTTTGCCATTCCTGTCTGGTCCAGTGACTGTGGGTTTGTGCCCAGAGACGACGTTGTTGCCGGTGATGTCTGGTGAGGACCTGCCTTTCAACAGGCCTACAAGCCCTTAGTCCAGCCTCTCTCATTCAATTGCGGACAGTCTGAGCTAGAGGTCGACCGATTAATCGGAATGGCCGATTAATTAAGGCCGATTTCAAGTTTTCATAATCGGAAATCGGTATTTTTGGGCGCCAATTTGCCTTATTATTATTATTAATATTATTATTATTATTATTTTTATACCTTTAATTAACTAGGCAAGTCAGTTAAGAACACATTCTTATTTTCAATGACGGCCTAGGAACAGTGGGTTAACTGTCTTGTTCAGGGGCAGAACGACAGATTTTCACCTTGTCAGCCCGGGGGATCCAATCTTGCAACCTTACAGTTAACTAGTCCAACGCAATAACGACCTGCCTCTCTCTCGTTCCACTCCACAAGGAGACTGCCTGTTACGCAAATGCAGTAAGCCAAGGTAAGTTGCTAGCTAGCATTAAACTTATCTTATAAAAAACAATCAATCACAACCACTAGTTAACTACACATGGTTGATGATATTACTAGGTATTATCTAGCGTGTCCTGCGTTGCATATAATCTGACTGAGCATACAAGTATCTAAGTATCTGACTGAGCGGTGGGAGGCAGAAGCAGGCGCGTAAACATTCATTCAAAAAGCACTTTCGTAGCACTTTAGTTGTTCCCCTTGTTCTGCATGTGTAGCGCTGCTTCGATGGTGGCTGTTGTCGTTGTGTTGCTGGTTCGAGCCCAGGGAGGAGCGAGGAGAGGGACGGAAGCTATACTGTTACACTTGCAATACTAAAGTGCCTATAAGAACATCCAATAGTCAAAGGTTAATGAAATACAAATGGTATAGAGGGAAATAGTCCTATAATTCCTATAATAACTACAACCTAAAACTTCTTACCTGGGAATATTGAAGACTCATGTTAAAAGGAACCACCAGCTTTCATATGTTCTCATGTTCTGAGCAAGGAACTGAAACGTTAGCTTTCTTACATAGCACATATTGCACTTTTACTTTCTTCTCCAACACTTTGTTTTTGCATAATTTAAACCAAATTGAACATGTTTCATTATTTACTTGAGGCTAAATTGATTTTATTGATGTATTATATTAAGTTAAAATAAGTGTTCATTCAGTATTGTTGTAATTTTCATTATTACAAATAAATAAATAAAAATCGGCCGTTTTAATCGCTATCGGCTTTTTTTGGTCCTCCAATAATCGGTATCGGCGTTGAAAAATCATAATCGGTCGTCCTCTAGTCTGAGCACCGATGGAGGGATTGTGCATTCCTGGTGTAATTTGGGCAGTTGTTGTTGCCATCCTGTACCTGTAGGTGTGATGTTCGGATGTACCGATCCTGTGCAGGTGTTGTTACACGTGGTCTGCCACTGCGAGGACGATAAGCTGTCCATCCTGTCTCCCTGTAGCTCTGTCTTAGGCGTCTCACACTACGGACATTGTAATTTATTGCCCTGGCCACATCTGCAGTCCTCATGCCTCCTTGCAGAATGCCTAAGGCACGTTCACGCAGATGAGCAGGGACCCTGGGCATCTTTTAGTTTTTGTGTTTTTCAGAGTCAGTAGAAAGGCCTCTTTAGAGTCCTAAGTTTTCATAACTGTGACCTTAATTGCCTACCGTCTGTAAGCTGTTTGTGTCTTAACGACCGTTCCACAGGTGCATGTTCATTAATCGTTTATGGTTCATTGAACAAGCATGGGAAACAGTGTTTCAACCCTTTACAATGAAGATCTGTGACGTTATTTCGATTTTTACAAATATTCTTTGTAAAACAGGGTCCTGAAAAAGACCCGTAATTTTCTTTGCTGGGTTTATTTTGTATATGTTTTATTTTGAAAAGTGTGTTTTTCTCAGACATAAATAAACAACTCCAGGTGAAAGACAAAAGCCAAAGCTGTAATAAAATAACAAATTAACTGGCAAAGCAGCAGAGCGAGGCCCGCATCCAGCAACGTCACGAGTCACGTTTTGCAGCTGTTTCAGTACAGCACTACAGGGAGAGAGAAAACTCCACTGGACTAGTTTCAATGTATGGAATCACTTATGAGTTTCTGGATTTTGGTTAAACTTCTCCTTTAAAGCATCAGACTCCATAGTAATTCATCATTAGAAGCTACAGTCCTCCTTTAATGCAGCTGGTGGCCACACCAGATACTGACTTACTTTTGATTTTGACCCCCCCACTTTGTTCAGGGACACATTATTCAATTTCAGTTAGTCACATGTCTGTGGAACTTGTTCAGTTTATGTCTGTTATTGAATCTTGTTATGTTCCAACAATTATTTACTTATGTTAAGTTTGCTGAAAATAAAAGCAGTTGACAGTGAGAGGACTTTTCTTTTTTTTGCTGAGTTTAGATTGACGAGGGGGGGAAAACAATTGAATCAATTTTAGAATAATGCTGAAATGTAACAAAATTTGGCAAAAGGTGATGGGGTCTGAATACTTAAAACCTCTCTGGGATATGTGGGACGCTAGCCTCCCACCTGGCCAAAAGCCAGTAAAAATGCAGAGTGCCAAATTCAACTAAAATACTATAAATATCAAACTTTCATTAAATCACACATGCAATATACCAAATTAAAGCTACACGTGTTGTGAATCCAGCCAACATGTCAGATTTCAAATAGGCTTTTCGGTGAAAGCAAACAATGCTATTATCTGAGGATAGCACCATAGTAAACAAAGAGAGAGAAGCATATTTCAACCCTGCAGGCGCGACACAAAACGCAAAAATAGCAATATAATTCATGCCTTACCTTTGACGAGCTTCTTTTGTTGGCACTCCAATATGTCCCATAAACATCACAAATGGTCCTTTTGTTCGATTAATTCCGTCGATATATATCCAAAATGTCCATTTATTTGGCACGTTTGATCCATAAAAACACCGGTTCCAACTTGCGCAACGTGACTACAAAGTATCTCAGAAGTTACCTGTAAACTTTGCCAAAACATTTCAAACTACTTTTGTAATACAACTTTAGGTATTTTTTTACGTAAATAATTGATAAAATTGAAGACGGGATGATCTGTGTTCAATACAGGAGGAAAACAAACTGTAGCTAGCTTTCTGGTCACGCGCTTCTAACAAACAGGACACTTCGAGTGACCCTCCTTCAAGATGGCCGTACTTCTTCATTACACAAAGGAATAACCTCAACCAATTTCTAAAGACTGTTGACATCCAGTGGAAGCGGTAGGAACTGCAAGAAGGTCCCTTAGAAATCTGGATTCCCAATGAAAACTAATTGAAAAGAGTGACCTAAAAAAATCTGAATGGTTTGTCCTCGGGGTTTCGCCTGCTAAATAAGTTCTGTTATACTCACAGACATGATTCAAACCGTTTTAGAAACTTCAGAGTTGTTTCTATCCAAATCTACTAATAATATGCACATCTTATCTTCTGGGGATGAGTAGCTGGCAGTTGAATTTGGATATGCTTTTCATCCAAATGTGAAAATGCTGACCCCTATCCTAGAGAAGTTTTTAACGAATGCACTGTGTGTGTGTGTGTGTGTGTGTGTGTGTGTGTGTGTGTGTGTGTGTGTGTATACTGAACCAAAATATAAACAACGATTTACAGTTTATATGAGTCAGTGATTGTAAATAAATAACTGAGGCCCTAATCTATGGATTTTACATAACTGGGCAGACGCCCACCCATTGGCTGGGCCTGGCTCCGCAATCAGAATTAGTTTTTCCCCACAAAAGGGCTTCATTACAAAGAGAAATACAACTCGGGTGGCTGGTCTCAGACGATGTGGAGGTCCTGGCCTGTTGTCGTTACATGTGGTCTGTGGTTGTGAGGCCAGTTGGATGTACTGCCAAATTCTCTAAAATGACGTTGGAGGCGGCTTCTGGTAGAGAATTTAACATTCAATTATCTGGTAACAGCTCCAGTGGATATTCCTGCAGTCAGCATGCCAATTGCACGCTCCCTCAAAACTTGAGACATCTGTGGCATTGTGTTGTGTGACAGAACTGCACATTTTAGTGGCCTTTTATTCTCCCCAAGCACAAGGTACACCTGTGTAATGATCATGCTGTTTAATCAGCTTGATATGCCACACCTGTCAGGTGGATGGATTATCTTGGCAAAGAATAAATGTCAACTAACGGATGTAAAAAAATTCTGCAATCTTTTTTTTCAGCTCATGAAACATCCAACACTTTACATGTTGCGTTTATATTTTTGTTTATTGTAGTTACTCTCAGTTTTAGGAACATCTTCCCAAATATTTCACTTTATTTTTTACTTTACCCAAAATATGACATCAGCGATAGTCAAAATGCTGAAAATCTGTGAACGTCTAAATAAGAAATTGGGCCATTTAAACAGCAGGTGTCGAACCCTTTCGACAACGGGGAGATTTTACTGATGTGCTTTGTGTCTTCGACGTAAAAACAAGTTTTGGACTTCCACTTAAAATTACTTATTTACTTATTTTATGTTTAAGGAAGTGTGTACAGTTGTGGCCAAAAGTTTTGAGAATGACACAAATATGAATTTTCAGTCTGCTGCCTCAGTTTGTATGATGTTAATTTGCATATACTCCAGAATGTTACGAAGAGTGATCAGATGAATTGTAATTAATTGCAAAGTCCCTCTTTGCCATGCAAATGAACTGAATCCCCCCCAAAACTGGAAGCTTCAAAAGGAGGGTGGTGCTTGGAATCATTGTTCTTCCTCTGTCACCCATGGTTACCTGCAAGGAAACATGTGCCGTCATCATTGCTTTGCACAAAAAAGGCTTCACAGGCAAGGATATTGCTGCCAGTAAGATTGCACCAAAATCAACTCTTTATCGGATCATCAATAACTTCAAGGAGAGCGGTTCAATTGTTGTGAAGAAGGCTTCAGAGCGGTTTAATTGTTGTGAAGAAGGCTTCAGGGCACCCAAGAAAGTCCAGCAAGCGCCAGGACCGTCTCCTAAAGTTGATTCAGCTGCGGGATCGGGGCACCACCAGTACAGAGCTTGCTCAGGAATGGGGCAGCAGGCAGGTGTGAGTGCATCTGCACACAGACTGATATTCTGCAAAAGGTACAGGGATTGGACTGCTGAGGACTGGGGTAAAGTCATTTTCTCTGATGAATCCCCTTTTCGATTGTTTTGGGCATCTGGAAAAAACCTTTCTCTGAGAAGACAAGGTGAGCGCTTCCATCAGTCCTGTGTCATGCCAACAGTAAAGCATCCTGAGACCATATGTGGGGTTGCTTTTCAGCCAAGGGTGTGGGCTCACTCACAATGTTGCTTAAGAACACAGGCATGAATAAGGAATGCTACCAACACATCCTCCGAGAGCAACTTCTCCCAACCATCCAGGAACAGTTCGGTGACGAACAATGCCTTTTCCAGCATGAAGGAGCACCTTGCCATAAGGCAAAAGTGATAGGTGGCTCGGGGAACTAAGTGGCTCGGGGGAACAAAACATCAATATTTTGGGTCCATGGCCAGGAATCTCCCCAGACCTTAATCCCATTGAGAACTTGTGGTCAATCCTCAAGAGGCGGGTGGACAAACAAAAACCCACAAATTCTGACAAACGCCAAGCATTGATTATGCAAGAATGGTCTGCCATCAGTCAGGATGTTTTAGCCCAGAAGTTAATTGACACCAGGGTGGATTGCAGAGGTCTTGAAAAAGAAGGGTCAACACTGCAAATATTGACTCTTTGCATCAACTTCATGTCATTGCCAATAAAAGCCTTTGACACTTATGAAATGCTTGTAATTATACTTCAGTATTTCATAGTAACATCTGACAAAAATATCTGAAGACACTGAAGCAGCAAACTTTGTGGAAATTAATATTTGTGTCATTCTCAAAACCTTTGGCCACAACTGTAGCTCGCATTCTGTTTCATACAGCTATGAAAGTTATATATTTAGAACCACCTGCTTGATTGGAATTAAGCGACGTCTGTGTCTTGAGTGTCCTAGAACGGTTTAGTTTTTTGTGTTCTGACTTGTAAAGCAGAATGAATAAAAAAGTAATGTTAACATTATCAGTAATTACCAGGAAACTCTACAACATTTGTTTTAAAATCACACCAAGATTGTTAAAACTGGCCTTAGGTTATTGAGCGATCTGATTAGGATTTACCCTCGTAGCAAGGCCTATTTATCATGTGGAGGTTTCATTCAGGTCTCTTTTTTTAAAAACACACTGTCTTTGGCAGGAGAAAGACCAGACTCAGAGGAACCAGAGCCAGGGACGTCCAAACCAACAAGAAGACACCAGTGTTCCCACTGTGAAAAGGGTTTTAACCAGTTAAGGGACCTGAAACTACACGAGAGAATACACACAGGTGAGAAGCCTTACCACTGCTCCCAGTGTGGAAAGAGTTTTGACTATTTAAGTAACCTGAAAAGACATGAGAGAATACACACAGGGGAGAAGCCTTACCACTGTTCCCAGTGTGGAAAGAGTGTTAACGATTTAGGGAACCTGAAAAAACATGAGAGAATACACACAGGGGAGAAGCCTTACCACTGCTCCCAGTGCGGAAAGAGTTTTAACGTTTTGGGGAACCTGAAAATACATGAGAGAATACACACAGGTGAGAAGCCTTGCCACTGCTCCCAGTGTGGAAAGTGTTTTAACAAGTTAGATAACCTGAAACAACATGAGAGAATACACACAGGTGAGAAGCCTTACCACTGCCCCCAGTGTGGAAAGTGTTTCAAACAGCTGGGGGGCCTGAAATATCATGAGAGAATACACACAGGGGAGAAGCCTTACCACGGCTCCCAGTGTGGAAAGTGTTTTAACAAGTTAGGGAACCTGAAACAACATGAGAGAATACACACAGGTGAGAAGCCTTACCATTGCTCCCAATGTGGAAAGTGTTTCAACCAGCTGGGGGAGCTGAAATGGCATGAGAGAATACACACTGGGGACTTGCTGTCTTATATTGTTGACTGATAATGATTACCTATTTTTACCATATGAACTTGAATTGTACAAAGTATACTAAAACATATATTTGTATGTTTTTATTAAAAAACATGAATTTAATATGGAGTTTGAAAATAGAGTAGGTCAGATTCCTTCTGTTTTAAATGGTGGTTTTTTAAACTCTGACACTGTGTGTGTGTTTATCTGTGTGTCATTCCTCCAGCACTGCCGATAATCAAGTGATATTTGGATGTGATGCATTTGTTCCGTTGTTTACATTTGCAATGTTGGCCCACCAATGATTTAATGAAATGATAATGTTCACAGACTCTGTAATGCAAAATGTTAATTGTATGTGTCCACATATCTGAGTATGTGACTTGTGGTGAATGAATCAGAATTAGTTGGGTAACATAGATAATTAAGATGTCTTATCTGCATAATATGCTCATGTGATATACTTGTTATTAGAATGTATTGCTTCGGAATCTGGTGTTGGCAGTTGCACTTCTTCCCTCAGCTGGGGCTCAGTCACCTGGGGCCCAGAGAGGGGAGAGGTCAGGCTTGTCTTTTACATGTCCCTGGTGCTATGCAGAATATCAGGAAGGGAAGAGGACAGGAGGGAACATTGTCTTCATATGTGAATGTATCTGTTAAACTGTGTGATTAATGGGGAACCACTTACTGGTTTCCACAATGTCTGTGCGCAAGTCACTCCCTCCTTTGGCATTGGGGGGAGGTGTATGGCAGTGTCTGGAACCATTGTATGGCCTCTCCGATGTTGCACTTATCCTGGGATAGTGTATGACCTAGAGGCTCACTCCCCTCAGTGAGCTTGTCCAGGAGTGGGGTCAAGAAGGGGTTTTACTTGAGATGGGAGTATCTAGAGTTGACAATTGAGTTATGCCATTGGATGAGTTGGTGTTTTTGTGCAATGAAGTACCAGGAACGAGATTAGAACCTCGTCTTAGGGACCAAACTGAATGATAAATTATAGCGAATGCTATCTGGCTACGGGATACTCCTTTCTCATTTTAAAGTCTCACTTTGTAAACTGTTCCTAATATCTGTGGTTTGTTATGTCGACTAGGGGGTGGATCTTTGCTATAAAAGATCTCAGTAGCCATTGTGTTGCCACTCTCAACGGTTCATTAGAAATAGTGAATTGTTGAAAGTCATTGCAAAGATCTTATTAATAAAGATGTAGTTTAAGTATAACTGACTGGTGTGTGAACTTTGTCTCTCCTCATTTGGTAATACAGCAATTAACCACCACAGACTAACCTTGTGAAACTGACCTATTATAATCTCCTGTTCTTCGACATAACTGAGTATGTGACTAACCTAATCCAGTGTTGCAAACCAGCTGCACCTGTGTCCTTGTATGAATAATATCCCTCCCAGGAACAGGAAACTATAAAGATATGTACCCATCACCCAATGCTTCAGGAATTCAGACTGTCTACACTGCGCTGTGTAACTGTTATTCTCTCTGAGCTCAGAAATAAAGAATCTTGGTTTGACTTGGACTCCAGCAGATCCTTATTTTATAATATCCACCACAACTCTCCCACGGATTGCTGTTTATCATTGTCTCAATGAAGAGTTCTTTGTTTTCCTTTCCTGGGGTCATTTACAAGCCTCCCACTGGTTGAATAAACTTTGTTTCCACGTCATTTCAACAAAACAAATCCATGTGATGTTTGATTAATGTGGAAAAGTGATTCGATATGTAAAAAGCCATGAACATCAGGTATGTTTTATTTTTCACCGAACTGGCAACCTAAATCCAATGACAGGTGACATTTTGTGTTGATTTCATGTTGAATCCACTTTAGTTGACGACTCAAAGAAATGTAAAGAGAAACTAGACGTTCAACACGTCTGTGCCCAGTGGGCTGGTTTGAATACGTGGTGTTGGATCAATATCCACAGGTGACATTTTGCTGCTTCCTATGTGACTGGTAATAGGACTTCACTGCTACTTCCTTCCTGACTGGTAATAGGACTTCACTGCTACTTCCTACCTGACTGGTAATAAGACTTCACTGCTTCTTCCTATCTGACTGGTAATAGGACTTTACTGCTTCTTCCTATCTGACTGGTAATAGGACTAATATTTATACAATCAATAAAGCAAATTTGTATGGCCTTTTTTTTTTTTTACCTCAGCAGTGGTCACAGTGCTTTTACAGTAATCTGGCCCAGAGAAACCTTGGACATACAGGGCACCACTTCTCCTGCCTTTCTCCCTGTGTGATGTCATATCCTTTTCCTGTTAAGGCACCTGACCAGCTGAGTGCAGGTGGGCTCTTCCATGAAGAGACTCCGGGGGCACTACCTACAGGATAGCATAACTTCCTGTGGGCAGTGTAGCATAACTTCCTGTGGGCAGTGTAGCATAACTTCCTGTAGGCAGTGTAGCATAACTTCCTGTAGGCAGTGTAGCATAACTTCCTGTAGGAAGTGTAGCATAACGTCCTGTAGGCAGTGTAGCATAACTTCCTGTAGGCAGTGTAGCATAACTTTCTGTAGGCAGTGTAGCATAACTTCCTGTGAAAGTAGTAAAATTAATGACATGGAATGAAAAGGTGTGGTATTTACTTCTGAGTATGTCCAATGTATATTGTGTGATCAAAATCTACTATAAAATGATAGTTTTCTTAGTTGACCATACTTCAATCAACATTCCCAGCATGAACAGCACCCTCGGAACAAATTCGTATTTACAATGACAGCATGGCAAAATGCCTCCTGTGGGGCAGTAAACACAGATCTGGTTATTTAGAAAATACTTTGTATTAAGTTGTTAGCAAGAATAAACAATGTAATTAACATTTTCCCAAACTGCGTCACCCAAACTAGTCAGCAGATGATTCTTTCAAGTTGTTTCTTGCGTGACGTATAATCTAGTCGACGGGACCGTTCGACACAAGGCTACTGATTCAGACAGATCGGCAGCTTGCTAGCCAACGTTCTATAATGAAAACAGGTACATTCTGAAAGATTTTGATGTGATAACAAAAATGTTATTCACATCTGAATTCAGGATAATACTGTTTGTTTTATTTGACTTAAATGTTATTATTTATGTATCATACTATGCGAATACACTACCAAGCAATGCAAGTAGATATTTGGAATTAACCCCAAAGAAGGTTTTGATCAATAATTTATTAAGAAAACCAGTAGTCACGATCAGACTATGTTTCCTATTCAGGCATCATATAATGCACAGCCACATGCAAATACATCAACTCCACCAATAAAACATTGAACACTTTAACATGACTACTGGTGATGTCATTATTTATCACCATCCATCAATGGTTAAATTGCATTATTATTCTTTGTACATGGTGTGCCCGCCTCCTGAGTCTGACTAGAAATCCACTCGGAATACCTCTTCTCTGCCGTCGGCGACGAGCCCTCGGGGGTACGAACAAAGGATCACATTCGGGAAAGTCGTATTCCTGGTCGTAATGCTGGTGAGTTACCGCCGCTCTGATATCCAAATGTTATTTCCGGCTGTATGTAATGACACAACAAACGTTCTGGGCTAATAGAAATAACAAAATACTGCAAAGTTGCTGAGGAGCCAGAAGAACATGTCTCTTGGGAATATTTTAACTTGGCACATACAGTATTCAGACTCCTTGACCTTATTCCTTATTCTAGCCTTATTCTAAAATTGATTAAATAGTTTTTTTCCCTACACACAATACCCCATAATGACAGAGTGAAAACAGGTTTGAATTTTTTTGCAATTTTTGTGGTGTTGTGAACAATTATAAATGTACACCGACACATCGCGACCCACCATTAACAGAGTCGCGACCCATACTTTAAGAAAGGCGGTTGTAGGGTCATACCCAAGACTCGAAGCTGTAATCGCTGCCTAGGGTGCTTCAACAAAGTACTGAGGAAAAGGGTCTGAATACTTATGTAAATGTGATATTTCCAATTTTAATTTTTAGTGTTAACCTGTTTTTACTTCGTCATTATTGGGTATTGTGTAGATTGATGATTTAAAAATATATATATTTTAGAATAAGGCTGTCACATAACAAAATGTGGAAAAAGTCAAGGGGCCTGAATATTTCCGAAGGCATTGTATTTGCACCCTCTGAACTAATCCTAAAAAAATAGACTAAAATCCTCCAGAGGCCAAATGGAGCTCCGTACTGCACCGCCAAGCGCCTCCCAAATGGTGTAACAATGCGGACAGCTCTGTATAGCTTCTCATTGACATGATTGGTCAATGCGGCAACTTCAGGAGAGTAATGGCACAATCTGCGAAAGCCAGCAGGAGAGGGAGGAGAATGGTTGGGTCAGGTTAAAACCTCGTCCGGATAGGACCCTTCATCTCAATTTCCACCTAAAATTACCCAAATCTAACTGCCTGTAGCTCAGGACCTGAAGCAAGGAAATGCATATTCTTGATACTATTTGAAAGGGAACACTGAAGTTTGTGGAGATGGGAAATTAATGTAGGAGAATATAACACATCTGGTAAAAGATAAAAACTAAATAAACACGTTTACAATTTTTATTTGATAATCTTTGAAATGCAAAAGAAAGGACATACATTGATATAGGACGCTGGGGGTCATTTATATGTTGTCCACAACAGGGCAACAGTACATGTGCAAAGTCAGACTGATAACGTCAAGAATGAGCGAGTTACATGACATTTAGTATGAAGTCACCCAGGTGTCCCACACGAGTTGCCCAAATGTACCCAAACGGCCGAATTGATTTTTTCAAGAAAATGACTATATAGAAGATACAAAAATGCTATGCTAATAAAAAATACAAGTCTACACACTCCCAGGAATGTCATACATGACGGATCATTAGCTTCCCTACATAAAAGGTACTAACGGGAAATGTGACAAGAATGCTGAT
The DNA here is from genome assembly GCF_029448725.1 of Salvelinus fontinalis. Classification (NCBI taxonomy): domain Eukaryota; kingdom Metazoa; phylum Chordata; class Actinopteri; order Salmoniformes; family Salmonidae; genus Salvelinus; species Salvelinus fontinalis. The sequence goes on along the minus strand of NW_026600564.1, from coordinate 101,358 downwards.
CCAATATCTCCAAACACAGAAGTGAAACATTTAAGGGCCAAGTTAGCAGCCCACAGTAATCCAATGTCACTGTTGAACAACACCACAAACCACACAAAGCAACAAAAAAAACTAACAAAAAAAACAACTATTTGAACACTTTAGAATGACAGTATTTGGAAGACCCTCAGTCCTCTACACAATATTGTGCTGCTGATGCCAAGTCCCAAAGCAGTCTCTTTCTGCTGTAAAGCAGAGGCAAACCGAACAAGTCGTGCAGGTGATGGAGGACTTCATGCGACAAAGAACACAACGACGCCTCCATGCTGTGGCCTTTTTGCCCGGAGGCACATTCATGCCTGCAGTTATGAATTTGGCCATGTGAACACCACTGGTGGCAGGAGCAGAAGGGACCGAGGTAGAGGGGGCAGAAGGTGCTGCAGTGGACTTTGTGCCGTAGCCAGCAAGCTCCTGGATGAGCAGCTTTCTGAAGGCTAGCTGTGTCATGGAGGTCTGTCCACAGCTCTTAGCCATTTCCTTCTGGAGGACGAATGCATTCACCACAGCAATGTCGATGAAATGATAAAACAATGTTCTGTACCATTTCGTTGTCTTGTGGAGAACATTGTAGTAGCCTATCAGAGCATCTGACAGGTCCACACCTCCCATGCTCTTGTTGTAATCCTTCACAGCAGCAGGAATGGGAACATTTTTAGTGGTCTGTTCCCCATTAGCGTCCTTCACACGCCTGACGACGTGATCGCCACTGTACGATTTGTGGATACTGGAGCACATGACCACCTCTCTGGTATCCATCCACTTTACAAAGAGCAGGTCATCTTTACGAATCCATCGCATGGTACCCCTATCAGCCCGCTTAGGCATGTCGTTTACTTTTGTTTTGGGAAAACCCACTCTGTTGGGACGAATGGTGCCACAAGCCCACACATTCAGCTTCCTAAGGTCTGTGAACAGGGTAGGGCTTGTGTAGAAGTTGTCCACAAACAGTTTGTAGCCCGTCCCCAGCAGTTGAAAATCTAATAATTCCATAACGGAATCATAACTAAGTCCCTTACCGGTGGCTGAGATGGATTTCCCCTCGTAAACAAATAAATTCCACGTGTAGGCACACACAGAATCGTCCAAAACAAACAGTTTGTACTTTGTTGGCTTGTTAGACATATATTGTTTGAGGCCAATTCTAGCCTTTGAGGCTACCATCCTCTCATCTATGGACAGGTTCTGGTTGGGTTGAAAATGGGTCTTGCAGGCTTCAACCTTGCTGGGGTAGAGAGGTTTGATTTTGCAGAGCCTATCAAAGCTTGCTGTGCCTCTCTTCTTGTCATTGTCGTCGTCAACTTGTGGGTCACTGATATGAAGCGCCTGCGAGATAGTCAGAAACCTTTTAGAAGACATGACAGTGGAGGGGAAAGGCAGTTGGTAGAGTGTTGACGTTCTCCAGTAGTCCTTGAGGTTTTTACACTTCACAAACCCCATGTAAATAACCAGTGAGATGTAACAGTACAGGTCTTGGACGGAAATGGGGTTCCATGCCTCTTTCTTGCCTGCTTGTGTCTTAGCCCCATACTTGTTGGTGTTAGAAACCAGCGAATCAAGAACTGACAAGGAGAAAAACATCTGGAAAAGATGAAGGGGGCTGTACTTTACAGTCTTGTCCAGCTGAGGTCCTGGCTGCCTTTTCGGTCTAAATGTTGGTGGAAGTGGCTCCACATCATCTTCTAGCACAGTGTGCCAACGGTCCTCTGCCTCGGTGGTAGTTGCCGCTGGTTCACTGGGCCTCCTCCGCTTCTGGGCTGGCCTCTTCACACCTCTAGATGGCCGGGCGGGGGAAGGTGTGGAGCAGGAGACAGCAGGGGTCCGGCTGGATGAACCAGCTTCAGCGTCTGAATTAGTGGGGGATGAACACCTTGACATTGTGGGTTCCCATTGTTCATCCGAGTCCCTGGCACGGTGTAAGAAAAAACAATCAGTAAGAATACTTCTACAGATGAGCCCTGTATCGACACGTAAAATAAACAGATGTCTATTATATAGAGTAGAGGGAACATAATCACGACGGTGAAGTGTGTGTTTATCAATGGTGAATAAGGCTGGTCAGGGGAGAACGGCTCATAGTGGTGGCCGGGGTGGGGTGAGTGGAATGGTATCAAGCAACATGGTCTGTTTGGTGCTGTTCCATTCTACTCCATTCCGGCCATTGTTGTGGGCCGCCCTCCCCTCAACAGCCTCTAATGGCTATTTATATAACAATGGAATGGAGTGAATGGAACAGCACCAAACAGACCATGTTGCTTGATGATGTGGAACCTTGGGGCGGCAGGTAACCTAGTGGTTAGAGCGTTGGGCCACTAACCCAAAGGTTGGTGGATCGAGTCCCAGAGCTGACAAGGTAAAAATATGTCATTCTGCCCCTGAACAAGGCAGTTAACTGCTCTTGGGTAGGGGGCAGCATTCGGAATTTTGGATGAAAAGCATGCCCAAATTAAACTGCATGCTACTCATCCCCAGAAGATAAGATATGATTATGATATATTTGGATAGAAAACACTCTGAAGATTCTAAAACTGTTTGAATCATGTCTGTGAGTATAACAGAACTTATTTAGCAGGCAAAACCCTGAGGACAAACCATTCAGATTTTTTTTTGAGGTCACTCTCTTTTCAATGAGTTTTCATTGGGGAACCAGATTTTTAAGGGACCTACCGCTTCCGCTGGATGTCAACAGTCTTTAGAAATTGGTTGAGGTTATTCCTTTGTGTAATGAAGAAGTACGGCCATCTTGAAGGAGGGTCACTCGAAGTGTCCTGTTTGTTAGAAGCGCGTGACCAGAAAGCTAGCTACAGTTGGTTTTAATCCTGTATTGAACACAGATCATCCTGTCTTCAACTTTATCGATTATTTCCGTTAAAAAATACCAAAAGATGTATTACAAAAATAGTTTGACATTTTTGGCCAACATTTACAGGTAACCTTTGAGACATTTTGTAGTCACGTTTCACAAATTGGAACCGGTGTTTTTCTGGCTCAAACGCGGCAAATAAATGGACATTTTGGATATACATCGACGGAATTAATCGAAAAAAAATGACTATTTGTGATGTTTATGGGACATATTGGGAGTGCCAACAACAGAAGCTCGTCAAAGGTAAGGCATGAATTATATTTCTATTTCTGCGTTTTGTGTCGCGCCTGCAGGGTTGAAATATGCTTCTCTCTCTTTGTTTACAATGGTGCTATCCTCAGATAATAGCATTGTTTGCTTTCACCGAAAAGCCTATTTGAATTCTGACATGTTGGCTGGATTCACAACCAGTGTAGCTTTAATTTGGTATCTTTCATGTGTGATTTAATGAAAGTTAGATTTTTATAGTAAATCATTTGAATTTGGCGCTCTGCATTTTCTCTGGCTTTTGGCCAAGTCAGACAGTAGCGTCCCGCCTAAACTCAGATTTTTGGATATAAATATGAACTTTACCGAACAAAACATACATGTATTGTGTAACATGAAGTCCTATGAGTGTCATCTGATGAAGATCATCAAAGGTTAGTGATTCATTTTACCTCTATTTCTGCTTTTTGTTACTCCTCTCTATGGCTGGAAAAATGGCTGTATTTTTCTGTGACTTGGCTCTAACCTAACATAATCGTTTGGTGTGCTTTCGTCGTAAAACCTTTTTGAAATCTGACACTTTGGCTGGATTTACAACAGGTGTATCTTTAAAATGGTGTGTAATACTTGTATGTTTGAGGAATTTAAATTATGGGATTTCTGTTTTGAATTTGGCACCCGGCAGTTTCACGGGCTGTTGACGAGGTGGGACGCTACCGTCCCACATACCCTAGTGAGGTTAACAAGAAATTTGTGGAGTGGTTGAAAAACGAGTTATACTGACTCCAACCTAAGTTTATGTAAACTTCGGCTGTGTGTATAAATATATATAAATAACGAAACAAAAAATCAAATGAATATGCGACCATTTAAACAACTGCATTAGCATGAGACGCAAAAACCTATTTTACTTACTGGTCTAAAAGTGGATCTTTTCCTTCCAAAAACATTTCTTCCGCGCTGGAATCATAACTGCGGTCACTCAGAGTCCTCATCCATTCCTTCTGTGTCACTCTCCTGGTCAATGTCTGCAATAATATCATCAAAATGTTTATACTTGGACTGAGATTTAGCTTTTCCACTCTTAGTAGCCATGTTTAACTTTTTCAGATTTGAGAAGTTTGTAGAAGAGAACGAACTGCTGTGAAACGTAAACTACAGTGCGTCCTGTTTCCTTTCACCAGAGAATGAACTCTGTTGTGCACAGCTCTAGCATGATGGCTGTTTGTCCTACAAACGGCGTTCACATACTGCTGGAAAGCCCAGCTCATTGGCTATCTAGCTAGGTTTCAAAACGATAGGTGGTCATTGGACCAAGACCCTTCATGGGCTAATTCAGGTGTTGTATAGCCAATACATCATGTAGAATGATGAAACAAGTTTGGTTGCCTTCTAGAGTGTCTGAAGATTGCACAGAAACCGAACTTGACCATGTTAAACAATGTTAGATTTCTAACAAAAATAGATTTCATAAAATTGTTTTGTTGCAAGTTGAGTCGGAATTCATGCAGAATGCTGTTTACAACATGGATGGTGTGAGGATATACAATACCATTCAAGAGTTCGGGGTCACTTAGAAATGTCCTTGTTTTTGAAAGAAAAGCATTTTTTTTGTCCATTTAAAATAACATAAATTTGATCATGAACACAGTGTAGACATTGTTAATGTTGTAAATTACTATTGTAGCTGGAAATGGCTGATTATCTACATAGGCGTACAGAGGCCCATTATCAGCAACCATCACTCCTGTGTTCCAATGGCACGTTGTGTTACCTAATCCAAGTTTATCATTTTAAAAGGCTAATTGATCCATTTTGAGCCTGTAATCAAACCCACAAATGCTGATGCTCCAGACACTCAACTGGTCTAAAGAAGGGCAGTTTTATTGCTTCTTTAAATCAGCATAACAGTTTCCAGCGGTGCTAACATAATTGCAAAAGGGTTTTCTAATGATCAATTAGCCTTTTAAAATTATAAACTTGAATAAGGTAACACAAAGTGCCATTGGAACACAGGAGTGATGGTTGCTGATAATGGGCCTCTGTACGCCTATGTAGATATTCCATAAAACAATCAGCCATTTCCAGCTACAACAGTAATTTACAACATCAACAATGTTTACACTGTATTTCTGATCAATTTGAAAACAAGGACATTTCAAAAACAAGGACATTTCTAATTGACCCCAAACGTTTCAACGGTAGTGTATATATAGAAACACACGTTTAAAATGTGTACCAATTGATTGGTCGAAAGAACAGGTGACTAAGTCAAACAAGATGTTTATTAGTCTGACAGCCCTACTGGTAAAAGATACCAGTCCATCTTCATGTCAACTAACAGAACTCTGCTGGTTGTCCTGGTAACAGATACCAGTCCATCTTCATGTCAACTAACAGAACTCTGCTGGTTGTCCTGGTAACAGATACCAGTCCATCTTCATGTCAACTAACAGAACTCTGCTGGTTGTCCTGGTAACAGATACCAGTGGGAAGATCTATTGTATTTGTTCAAACTAAACTACAGCACTTACTTTCATGTGTCAAATCTGATCCTTTCTTCTCTTCTCTTCCTCTCACAGTTCCACTCAGCCCTGTTGTTTTCCTGCAGTCCACCAGCTGCACAGACAACCTCTTCATACCCAGCAGTAAGGCGCTACCGGGAGAGGCACGACATGGGGACTCCGGGAGGGTGGAAGGGCTAGCGTTGTCCTGGTAATCATAAAGAGGGGACACAGACACATATCATTATGGATGCTGATGTCACTGTTGTCATAAAGTGCTTTACAGAAACCCAGCCCAGACCCCGATAGAGCAAGCTGTATACTAGACCAAACCAAGCTGTACCATCTGGTGTTCTGATCTGGAGAGACTCTTCTCTTCCTCGTCAGCAGGATGTTGTTGATGCTCCCCAGAGGATCCAGGATAGTCATGTCTCTCTCCTGTGTGAACGAGAACATCAAACAGATTGTAATTGCAATAGATGGTCATAAGTTTACCGAGTGTTACAAGAGGCATGAATATATGTCTAAAAAGGGCCTAAATTAGCCACTTTAATTATGCTTTTTCTTTTTTTTGTGATCAGTGGTGTAAAGTACCTAAGTAAAAAATACTTTAAAGTACAATTTAAGTAGTTTTTCAGGGAATCTGTACTTTACTATTTTTGACTAATTTTACTTTTACTTCACTATATTCCTAAAGAAAATGATGTACTTTTTACTCCATACATTTTCCCTGACACCCAAAAGTACTCATTACATTTTGAAGGCTTAGCTGGACAGGAAAATGGTCCAATTCACTCACTAATCAAGAGAACATCCCTGGTAATCATCACTGCCTCTGATCTGGCGGACTCACTAAACACACGTTTCAATTGTAGATTGTCTGAGAGTTGGAGTGTGTCCCTGGCTATCCGTAAATAAAAAAATAAAAAATGTAACTAGAAAATGGCACCATCTGGTTTGCTTAATATAAGGAATTTGAAATTATTTATATACTTTTACTTTTGATACATTCGTATATTTTAGACTTTTACTCAGGAAGTATTTTACTAGGTGACTCACTTTTACTTGGGTAATTTTCTATTCAGGTATCTGTACTTTTACTCAAGATATTTTAAGTAGAAATGATGCACTGTATATTATATTTTAAAAGCCTGTTATATTAGAATAAGTGCACTTTAATTATAGACCACATAGAGAATTCAATAAATACAATTTTGAAGTGCACAAAATATATGTACCAATGGCAGATTTCCCCTTAAACAATTCCTACAGTACTGAACAACATATTAAAGTGCAGAACTTCAGTATAATGCCCCTTAAAAACCACACATTAGTTAAACAACTGCATAGTTTGTGTCCCTGTTTTTAAGACAGTACTCACTGGTGGTAATCGGATCTTCATCCTCCCTTTTCACTCCCAAAACGTCTTCCTCCTCTTTTATTGAGATAGCCTCCTCTTCCTCTTTTACTCCAAAAGGTTCTTCCTCTTCTTTCACTACATTCTCTTCTTTCAATTTTACGGCATCTTCCTCCTTTTTGATTCTGAAAGCGTCTACCTCTTTTTCCACTTTGACAACCTCTTTCCCATATTCCTCTTTCACTGTAATATCATCCTCTTGTTTCTCCATTTTCATTCTTCAAGCCTCTTTGCCTCCTTTCACCAGAGTTTCTTTCTCCGTCTAGATTTGTGCGTTTATGCTCCGGGAAATTAGCCTAGTGCAGTATCAATGTAACACATTTGCTAATTTAACAAGCAAATTACGTTTATAAATGAACCAGTAGATAGGTAAACAGAATTATGTTCGAAACACTAAGAGTAATATACACAAGAATGGTCTAAAGAGTTTTAGGTTTGCTAGCAAAGCACCGCGTGGTTAAACCAGAAGCCCTTTGTCGCTGTTGAAGAAGCCTCCTGTCCCGTCCACTAGAATATACGTCACGCAAGAAGCATCACCTGAAAGACTCCCATCACCTTCTGCTGGCTGGAGTGGGTAACGCAGTTTGGAAACAATAGTTACTACACTTTTGTATTGGAAAGAACGTCATAATAATTTAACAATAAGCGGATATATTTTCTCTTACGTCTTACAAATAATACCGTCCTGTATACAGACGTAAAAGCTTAATAGTGTAATAATAATAGCGACCCTGGGTTTATAACTGCGGAAATCGACCCTGCCGCACGAGCATGCTTTTGCGGCACAGTCGATAGCGCGCCGGACCTCGGGCTAGAAGGTCGAGGGTTCGAGACCTGCTCCCTACTGTTTCATTACATTTACATTTACATTTAAGTCATTTAGCAGACGCTCTTATCCAGAGCGACTTACAAATTGGTGCATTCACCTAATGACATCCAGTGGAACAGCCACTTTACAACATTACAATATGAATATGTAAATGTTTAATAAATACTTATATGATTAGGTAGTGTTTTAATACACATTTGCTCTGTTCATTTTTTACATTCGTTTTTATTTAGATGTGACGGTACTATTCCCTTAAAGCTACGCTCTTTAAGATACAAATCATCCTGTAAACCAGGGGTGGGCAACTCCAGTCCTCGGGGCCTGATTGATGTCACACTTTTTCTCCCTCCCTAGCAAACACAGCTGATTAATCAAACTGCATTCTAAACTGAAGATCATGAATTGTTGATTATTGGAGTCAGGTGTGTTAGCTGGGGCTGGGGCAAAACTGTGACACTAATCAGGCCCTCGAGGACTGGAATTTCCCAACCCCGCTGTAAACAATAAAGCAAATGCATCACATTCAAATAGCACTTGATTATCTGTAGTGCTTTACACTGAGTCTACAAAACATTAAGAACACCTGCTCCTTCCATGACATAGACTGACCAGGTGAATCCAGGTGAATGCTATGATCCCTTATTGATGTCACAAGTTAAATCCACTTCAATCAGTGTAGATGAAGGGGGGAGTCAGGTTAAATAAGGATTTTTAAGCCTTGAGACAAATGAGACATGGATTGTGTATGTGTATCATTCAGAGGGTGAATGGGGAAGACAAAATATTTAAGTGTCTTTGAACGGGGGATGGTAGTAGGTGCCAGGTGCACCGGTTTGTGTCAAGAACTGCAAAGTTGCTGGGTTTTTCCAGCTCAACAGTTTCCCATGTGTAGCAAGATGGTCCACCATCCTAACAGTGCCGTTTAAGATGAGGCAGAACGATTTGTTTTTTCATGAGCATGGCCTTATTTCTATTACAGCATATTGGATGACTGTCATTCATATTCCATTCACCCTGTTCAATGTAACAGCGATAGGTTTAGGCTACTACATGATACTAACATTTCCCCTATACCCATCATGAGGTTTCTACAACCTGCCTATGAATGAAAGTTTACAACGTAGGTGCACACAGGTCGAGAGAAAAATTTGAGGTGACAGACAGTGACACATTCAATACCGCCTTGCACACTCTTGCCTGCATCTAGCTGATATACGGTGTAATCATTAGTCCAACAGTTGCAAACGAGAGTTTCTATTGGACAAATTCAGGTATGTTTATCCCCGTTTTGTTCCTTTTAAGAAACGTTTTTCAACAACAATCGGCGGAATGTGTGATCTAACTTGAACTTTAAGTAGCCTATATTTGATGTGATATACTCCTTTCGAGACAGGATTGTGTCACGGCACAGATCTGGGGAAGTGTACCAAAACATTTCTGCAGCATTGAAGGTCCCAAAGAACACAGTGGCCTCCATCATTCTTAAATGGAAGAAGATTGGAACCACCAAGACCCTTCCTAGTGCTGGCGGCTCAGCCAAACTGAGCAATAGGGGGAGAAGGGCTTTGGTCAGAGAGGTGACCAAGAACCCGATGGTCACTCTGACAGAGCTCAAGAGTTTCTCTGTGGAAATGGGAGAACCTTCCAGAAGACCAACCATCTCTGCAGCACTCCACCAATTAGGCCTTTATGGTAGAGTGGCCAGACGGAAGCCACTTCTCCGTAAAAGACAAAAGAAAGCCAGCTTGGAGTTTGCCAAAAGGCACCTAAAGGACTTTCAGACCATGAGAAACAAGATTCTCTGGTCTGATGAAACCAAGATTGAACTCTTTGGCCTGAATGCCAAGCATCACATCTGGAAGAAACCTGGCATCATCCCTACGGTGAAGCATGGTGGTGGCAGCATCATGCTGTGGGGATGTTTTTCAGTGGCAGGGACTGGGAAACTAGTCAGGATCGAGGGAAAGATGAATGGAGAAAAGTACAGAGAGATCCTTGATGAAAACCTGCACCAGAGCTCTCTCCAGTGATGTTCGATCCGGTTCAAGTCCGAGCTCTGGCTGGCCCACTCAAGGACGTTCCGAGACTTGTCTCAAAGCCACTTTTGCGATGTCTTGGCTGTGTGCTTAGGGTCATTGTCCTGTTGGAAGGTGAACCTTTGTCCCAGTCTGAGGTCCTGAGCAGGATTTTATCAAGGATCTCTCTGTACTTTGCTCCGTTCATCTTTGCCTTGATCCTGACTTGTCTCCCAGTCCCCTTTTAAATTATACGAGAAAAGAATATTCAATTGTATTTATATCAGCAAGCAAGACTAAATTAAATAGGACTATTTATATAATGAATATGAATTCGGAGGGCAGAAATTATTAATTATTAAAGCATTAGATCTCTAACTAAAAGCTTCAATCATACAAAAGTTTTATTCCGACCTGGTTCTCTATCAGATTAGTAAGAATGTCTCACCCGATGTTCAAGAATGGCCTTTTTCTCTTTATTCAGATTACAACCTCTCACTTTCAGTTATTTGAAAATGAAATCATCTCCAAAAGATCATTATTTTTTAAAACAAGCCTTAGAAAGTTGGTTGCAATTTCAGTTTAATCCACCAGAAAAGACCAAACAAATAATTTTAAAAAATGGTTAAACTCAAATATAGTAACTGATCAAAATAAATAAATAAAATTGATTACATGAAAAAGGTATAATCTTTGTAAATTATACCATCAATAGGACTGGTGGAGTTGTCACACATGCAGCTCATAAAAATATATGGAAATCTCTGCTCTACCCAAAATTACAACCAACTAATTGCAGCATTACCACAAAAATGGAAGAGACAAGTGGAAGGGGGGAAATGGAAGAATCTTGTCTGTTAGCCCTGCTTTAAAGACCAAACTTGGTTCATGAAAATTGTGAATGACACCAGATTCAAAACTTTGAATTTTTCAATTGAAATTATTATACAAAATATATATGGGGATACAACGAACCTCTGCAGATTTAGCTGCGAAGAGACAGAATCATTAGATCATTTGTTTTGGTACTGTCCATATGTTGCTTGTTTTTGGTCGCAGGTCAAGGAATGGCAACATTTACCTGGAGCTAACTCTGCATACAGCACTACTGAATAATTTGAAAAGTCAGTCAATTGATTAATAAAATAATAATACTTTTAGCAAACATGTTTATTTTTAATTTACAATCTGTAGCAACGATGAGAATATAAAAGTCAATAACTTTTGTGAAACAACACAGTTAAAAATATATGGCAAATAGAAATCAAAGAGGGTGGTCTTCAGAGATAGATGGGAGAGGTTTAGGGTAACTGAAGGATAGGACTGGGTGGTCTTCAGAGATAGATGGGAGAGGTTCAGGGTAACTGAAGTATAGGACTGGGTGGTCTTCAGAGATAGATGGGAGGGTTTAGGGTAACTGAAGGATAGGACTGGATGGTCTTCAGAGATAGATGGGAGAGGTTTAGGGTAACTGAAGGTTAGGACTGGGTGGTCTTCAGAGATAGATGGGAGAGGTTTAGGGTAACTGAAGGATAGGACTGGGTGGTCTTCAGAGATAGATGGGAGAGGTTTAGGGTAACTGAAGGATAGGACTGGGTGGTCTTCAGAGATAGATGGGAGAGGTTTAGGGTAACTGAAGGTTAGGACTGGATGGTCTTCAGAGATAGATGGGAGAGGTTTAGGGTAACTGAAGGATAGGACTGGATGGTCTTCAGAGATAGATGGGAGAGGTTTAGGGTAACTGAAGAATAGGACTGGATGGTCTTCAGAGATAGATGGGAGAGGTTTAGGGTAACTGAAGGTTAGGACTGGATGTTCTTCAGAGATAGATGGGAGAGGTTTAGGGTAACTGAAGGATAGGATTAAAAACAAACTAAATATAACTATTGTAAAATACATTGTGTCTGTAAAATGTACATAGTATGTAGAAGCTGGACGTAGAAGCCTAATAGTTGTTGTGCATTAGTTTACTCTAATTAGGGGATGGATGGGAGGGTTAGTGGATGTTTTTATATACATACAGTGCCTTCGGAAAGTATTCAGGTTTTTAGAAATGTTTGCAAATGATAGAAAATCAAAAGAAATACTTTATTTACATAAGTTTTCAGACCCTTTGATATGAGACTCGCTCAGGTGCATGCTGTTTCCATTGATCATCCTTGAGATGTTTCTACAACTTGTGGTAAATTCAATTGATTGGACATGATTTGGAAAGGCACACAACTGTCTATATGAGGTCCCACAGTTCACAGTGCATGTCAGAGCAAAAACCAAGCCACGAGGTCGAAGGAATGGTGCGTAGAGCGCCGACACAGGATTGCTTTCATTGTGCATCTGTAAATATTTGTGAGTGTTTTAGGTGACAAGCCAACTTTCTTTAGCCTCCTGAGGTTGAAGAGGCTCTGTTGCGCCTTCTTCACCACAGTGTGTTGTTGGGGTCCTTCAATGCTGCAGAAGTGTTTTGGTACCCTTCCCAAGATCTGTGCCTCAACGCAATCCTGTCTCAGAGCTATACGGACAATTCCTTCTACCTCATGGCCTGATTTTTGCTCTGACAGTCTCATAGCAAAGGGTCTGAATACTTACTGTTATGTAAATAAGGTATTTCTGTTTTTTATCGTTAAGAAATTCGCAAAATTTTCATAAAACCTGTTTTTGTTTTCTCATTATGGGGTATTGTGTGTAGATTGCTGAATATGTATTTTTTTAAATCCATTCTAAAATAAGGCTGTAATTTAACAAAATGTGGAAAAAGTAAAGGGGTCTGAATACTTTCTGAATCCACCGTACAAACATCACATTGAATATTCAACTCACTTTCAAAAAGCTCCATGAGGAAGAAAGGATTCCCAGATTATCTTTTAGATGTTCTGTCTTCAGGATGTTCTGGGTTGATGTCTGTTGGAGAGGGGAGGGGCAGTTGAGTGAGCTGGGGTCTTTTATTACCCTGCCTCTGGGAGCCTGTCAGCTTGTGACATGATGAGAGAGAGTGAAAGAGGGTCTACCTGTAAGATGGTTAGGCAAATTTAACAATGACTTGCAGGCAGTGGGTTCAGAATAACAATGACAAAAAAATGAATACAAATTATACCACCACCCAAAAGGACACTTTAGAGATTGGAAGGGAAAAGGGGCATGTGCTCTACACAGGTAGAGCCGTATCTGTCCATGTTACCTTAAACAAAGCAGGCACTGCTTCATGTGGCCTCACCTACACTCACCTTAATAGCCCATATGCCACTGGGTGATAGAAATTGTCATAGTTTTAGGGCAACATTATGTGAGGTGTTATTATGTGTTGTTAGCGATGAGCTTCGGTCAATTTAGCTCGTAAAATGCCACCCTCGTCAATCTGTCACCTAATCCTACCTAATGGGCAGGTCAGCCCTGGAGGAAAGTATTGGCTGTAAGAAGGAAGAGAAAACATAACATCTGGTTGTTTTTTCTCCAATCTGCATTACCCACTCCAGCCAGCTGATGGCGATATGAGTCTTTCGGGTGATGCTTCTTGCGTGACGTGTAATATAGTGGACGGGACAGGATGCTTCTTCAACTGCGACAAAAGGCTTCTGATTCAATCAACGCGGTGGTTTGCTAGCTGGCTCATAATTATGTTTACGTATCTACTCGTTCATTTAAACGTAATTTGAGTCTTAAATTAGCAAATGTGTTAAATTGATACTGCACTAGGATAATCGCCCGGAACATGAGCTCACTAGGCTCGACGGAGAAAGAAGCTCTGATGAAAGGAGAGGGAGAAGCTTTCAGGATGATAAAGGAGGAAGAGGAGGCTATCACATTGACAGAAGAGGATGATATTACAGTGAAAGAGGAAGATGGGAAAGAGGTTGTCAGAGTGGAAGAGGAGGAGGTAGTAACTTTCAGAATCAAAAAGGAGGAAGATGCTATAACATTGAAAGAAGAGGAAGAACATTTTAGAGTAAAAGAGGAAGAGGAGGCTATCTCAATAAAAGAGGAGGAGAGGGAATTTCCGATTACCACCAGTGAGTACTGTCTTAAAACCAGGGTCACAAACGATGCAGTTGTTGAACTAATGGGGTCTAATTTGTGCAACGTCCCAACAGGAATCTGTTCCAAAATCTTCGTAAAGTACAAGGATGCCAACAAACGCCGCAAACAAAGTAGGATGGTCAATTCACCGACCTAACACGCTGCCGAATAGGCATCAACTCACCACGTAGCTTATTCTTAATGTTTGTCCGTAGGCTACCAGAGTGGATTAACGTGGTGAGTGAAACACTAATGAAATAGCCCACTCCCTTCCCGGTGTCTTATTCCGCCTCTATACAACTTTGTATGCGCTGTTTGTTGGCAACCTTGTTATTTACGAAGTTTTTGGAACATATTCCTGTTGGAAAGTTACACAAATTATAACCTGAACTAATGTGTGGTTTTAAAGGGGCATTCTACTGAAGTTCTACACTTGAATATGTTGTTCAGTAAGGTAGGAAATGTTTAAGTGGTAATCTGCCATTGGTACATATATTTTTGGTACTTTTAAATTCGATTCATTGAATTCTCCGTGTGGTCTGTATTAAAGTGCACTTAACTTTGCATAACAGGCTTTTAAAATTCAATATTGGTGCATCATTTCTACTTAAAATATCAAAGGGGTGCAAAAAGCCTCCATTTAGTGGAACGACCCTTTTACATTTACAACACAAACAATATTTTACAAAATCATGATGAAAGTGCCCATTTTAGGCCCTTTTTTAGACATTCATGCCTCTTGTAAGACCCTATGATTGTAGTAGAAGATCATAAGTTGACTGTCTGTCTGATGTTGTCGTTCACACAGGAGAGAGACATGACTATCGTGGACACCGGATAAGACAGGAGAAATACTCCAGATATAACAGACTGACCCCAGCCCCCCGACACATAAACTTCTGCAGCATAAATATTGAAGGCTGAGACAGTATGGGTCAGGAGACACTGTGGCCCCATCCGATGATACCCCCGGACAGGGCCAAACAGGCAGGATATAACCCCACCCACTTTGCCAAAGCACAGCCCCCACACCACTAGAGGGATATCTTCAACCACCAACTTACCATCCTGAGACAAGGCCGAATATAGCCCACAAAGATCTTCGCCATGGCACATCCCAATGGGGGGTGCCAACCCATGAATACGGCTGCACAGTATTGTCTCTTCTCGATGGCGGTTATGATATCGTTTAGTACCTTGAGCGGGGTACAGATCATTTTTACCCTTTTAAAAATAGTTATGGGGGGAGGTCCGGGGGATGTCTGTCTTTGAAAGGGTCATTGTAATATTGTCCCCTTTACTGATGACCTAAACAGATACATTTTACCCCCCATAAAAGACTGACCGAGGGATGTCTCAGTCAACCCCCCCAAAATAAGCCCCAGAGGCCTCACACCATCCTCTATGGAAGGGTCATTGTACTCTTTAACTATACTTCCTTTACTGACGACCTAAACAGATCACTTTTACCCTTTAAAATATAGTTGTCAGCTATCCAGATGTAATGGTCAAGAGGTTGTGAACCTAGAGGGGCCCTTGAACACATGTTGTGTTTAGGTAAACGTTTTCTGTTTATGAAGGAATAAATGATTGACAGGATATAGACCACAAAAAAAGATAATTGTATTCTTAATGATGTGCCCTTTACTAATGACTTAAACAGATCATTTTACTCCATGAATAACCTTTTACTGCAGGGGGCTAAATCAGGGGCCTTCAATTCTGCAGAAATGTTTTGGTACCATTCCCCAGATCTGTGCCTCAACACAATCCTGTCTCGGAGCTCAACGGACAGTTCCTTCAACCTCCTGGCTAGGTTTTTGCTCTGAGATGCACTGTCAACTGTGGGACCTTATATAGACATACATTTACATTTAAGTCATTTAGCAGACGCTCTTATCCAGAGCGACTTAGAAGTTGGTGGATTCACCTTATGATATCCAGTGGAACAACCACTTTACAATAGTGCATCTAACTCTTTTAAGGGGGGGAGGGGGGTGAGAAGGATTACTTTATCCTATCCTAGGTATTCCTTAAAGAGGTGGGGTTTCAGGTGTCTCCGGAAAATGGTGATTGACTCCGCTGACCTGGCGTCGTTAGGGAGTTTGTTCCACCATTGGGGTGCCAGAGCAGCGAACAGTTTTGACTGGGCTGAGCGGGAACTGTACTTCCTCAGAGGTAGGGAGGCGAGCAGGCCAGAGGTGGATGAACGCAAGCAACACCTCACGGCACAACGCCGCTCCCCTATTTGACCGAGGTAGTTTGTGTGTATGCATTGATATGTAGGCTACGTATGCCTTTTACAAAATGTATGTAGTTCTGTCCTTGAGCTGTTCTTGTCTATTGATGTGCTGTATTATGTGTCATGTTTTGTGTGGACCCCAGGAAGAGTAGCTGCTGCTTTTGCAACAGCCAATCAATTGAATTTACCACAGGTGGACTCCAATCTAGTTGTAGAAACATCTCAAGGATGATCAATGGAAACAGGATGCACCTGAGCTCAATTATGAGTCTCATATAGCAAAGGGTCTGAATACTTATGTAAATCATTTTTTTGTGTTTAAAACATTTGCAAAAATGTATAAAAAACTTGTTTCCGCTTTGTCATTATGGGGTATTGTGTGTAGATTGCTGAGGAAATTGTTTCATTTAATACATTTTTTAATAAGGCTGTAACATAACAAAATGGGAAAAAGTCAAGGGGTCTGAATACTTTCCAAAGAAACTGTAAGTGATTGAGGAGAGAGCATCATTGCTATATTCTAATTAAAATCATTGACCCATAAGGGAACATATGACCAAAGCAATGCGTGACCCATACAGAATTAAAAATATATTAATCTCAATGAGAAATATAATTAAATAAACAAATGTTTGCATAACCAAAGACATGAAAACTGGTAGGGAACATTGTATTTAGCTAGGATTTCATATGGCCAGGAAGGTTACTGAGAATAACAATAGACAATAGTTAATGTTGCTAGTTTAGGGATGAAGATAGTGAAGGTTCATTATGTTAAAGACGTTTTTTATTTTGACGTGGAAACAATGTTTATTGGAAAGTAAAACAAAGAACTCTTCATTGAGACAATGATAAACAGCAATCCGTGGGAGAGTTGTGGTGGATATTATAAAATAAGGACCTGCTGGAGTCCAAGTCAAACCAAGATTCTTTATTTCTGAGCTCAGAGAGAATAACAGAGTTTGGTATTTTATTAGGATCCCCATTAGCTGTTGCAAAATCAGCAGCTACTCTTCCTGGGGTCCACACAAAACATGACACATAATACAGCACATCAATAGACAAGAACAGGTCAAGGACAGAACTACATACATTTTGTAAAAGGCATACGTAGCCTACATATCAATGCATACACACAAACTATCTAGGTCAAATAGGGGAGAGGGGTTGTGCCGTGAGGTGTTGCTTTATCTGTTTTTTGAAACCAGGTTTGCTGTTTATTTGAGCAATATGAGATGGAAGGAAGTTCCATGCAATAAGGGCCCTATATAATACTGTACGCTTTCTTGAATTTGTTCTGGAAACTTGGGGACTGTGAAAAGACCCCCGGTGGCATGTCTGGTGGGATAAGTGTGTGTGTCAGAGCTGTGTGTAAGTTGACTTGTAAGAACTTTGATGATATCTGTACATTATAGGAACAAAAGTACTGTGATGACAAAAGTACAATGATTCTTGTGTTGCTTTTGCTTGAGATTAAGAATCAGTGGTTGACACCTTGCAAGTGCATGAAAAGGTAAACTGTACAAAGTCAGATGTCTATGTGTTGAAACTATATTTTAGGTAACAGATGGATAAAGGGAACTAAGAGTTCCTGTTGATACTATGTTTCAGTCTTACTTCCAGTCTGACATGATAGCAATAAGGGGAAGAGTGATTGGGAAACTAACAGCCAATAACGCAATAAGCTGAACTCCGCCTAGCAGAGACATCTTTGTATTAGCAACTATTAATTATGAGCTTATATGGTGTTTAAGTTAAGGGACATCACCCTGGGCGGGGTGATCCTCAGTAGGGGATAAAAAGGGAAAACACCATCTTTTTAACTGAGTGTCTTGCTTACAAATTGCTGGAAGTGTAAACTCCGGGTTGCAATCCTTATTAAACAAACTAAGCTCTGATCAAATACGTTTTCCTGTGGTCTCTTGTGTGCACATAGGGCAGAATTCCCTTACAGACTATGCAAACAATTTGGGATTTTCAACACATTCACGTTTCTTATGAAAAGAAGAAGTGATGCAGTCAGTCTCTCCTCAACTCTTAGCCAAGAGAGACTGGCATGCATAGTATTTATATCAGTCTTCTGATTACAATGAAGAGCAAAACGTGCCGCTCTGTTCTGGGCCAGCTGCAGCTTTACTAGGTCTTTCCTTGCAGCACTGGACCACACGACTGGACAATAATCAAGATTAGACAAAACTAGAGCCTGCAGAACTTGCTTTTTGGAGTGTGGTGTCAAAAAAGCAGAGCATCTCTTTATTGCAGCTAGACCTCTCCCCATCTTTACAACTATTGAATCTATATGTTTTGACCATGACTGTTTACAATCTAAGGTAATGCCAAGTAATTTAGTCTCCTCAACTTGTTCAACAGCCACACAATTCATTACCAGATTCAGCTGAGGTCTAGAACTTAAGGAATGATTTGTACCAAATACAATGCTCTTAGTTTTAGGGATGTTCAGTACCAGTTTATTAGTGACTTCATTAGCTGTGGTTGCTGATGCGTATATCGTTGAATCATCAGCATACATGGACACACATGCTTTGTTTAATGCCAGTGGCAGGTCATTGGTAAGAATAGAAAAGAGTAGAGGGCCTAGAGAGCTGCCCTGCGGTACATCACACTTTATATGTTTGACATTAGAGAAGCTTCCATTAAAAACCCTCTGAGTTCTAGTAGATAGATAGCTCTGAATCCACATTATGGCAGAGGTTGAAAAGCCATAGCACAGACATTCTTAAACAACAGGTTATGGTCAATAATATCAACGGCTGCATTGAAATCTAACAATAGAGCTCCCACAATCTTCTTGTTATCAATTTCTCTCACCCAATCATCAGTCATTTGTGTCAGTGCAGCACATGTTGAGTGCCCTTCTCTATAAGCATGCTGAAAGTCTGTTGTTAATTTGTTTACAGAGAAATATCATTGTATTTGGTCAAACACAATTTTTCCCAACAGTTTGCTAAGAGCTGGCAGCAAGCTTATAGGTCTGCTGTTAGAACCAGTAAAGGCCGTGTTTACCACTCTTGGGTAGTGGAATTACTTTGGCTTTCCTCCAGGCCTGAGGATAAAATACTTTCTTCTAGGCTCAGATTAAAAATATGACAGATAGGAGAGGCTATAGAGTCAGCTACTGTCCTCAGTAGATTCCCATCTAAGTTGTCAATGTCATTATTGATCGATAACAATTTTTCCACCTCTCCCACACTAACTTTACAAAATGTAATACTTGCACTGCTTTTCTTTCATTATGATTTTTTACAAGTTTTTTTCCCATCATTCTTTATATCATTGATCTTGGCTTCCTAATAAGGTGTATTATTTTGTTGAGTTTGGTCACATCATTTCTCCATTTGCAGTACGTAAGCCAGCCAGACTTATTAGCCACTCCTTTTGCCCCAACTCTTTCAAACATACAGTTTTTAACTTCCTCATCAATCCATGGAGCCTTAACAGATCTAACAGTCAGTTTCTTAACAGGTACATGTTTATCAATAATTGGAAGAAGCAATTTCATAAGGTTTTCCCACAGTCTGAGCTTTTGTAAGCTTTCTCCTCTATGTGCAGTCTCATGTGTTCTTTCAGGCTTCCTAAATGGGCAAAAGCTTTGCACCTGGGAGGAGTGGTAAGGCTTCTCCCCGTTGTGTATTATCTTATGTTGGTTGAGGTTGCTTTTCTGGTTAAAACTCCTTCCACACTGGGAGCAGTGTTAAGGCTTCTCCCCTGTGTCAACTTTCTCATGAGCTTTCAGGTTGCTTAATTGGTTAAAACTCTTTCCACACTGGGAGCAGTGGTAAGGCTTCTCCCCTGTGTGTATTCTCTCGTGTTTGTTCAGGTCCCCTGACCAGTTGAAACACTTTCCACACTAAGCAGTGGTAAGGCTTTTCAACTGTATGTATTCTCTCATGTTTTTTCAGGCTGCTTAATTGGTTAAAACTCTTGCCACACTGGGAGCAGTGGTAAGGCTTCTCCCGTGTGTATTATCTCATGAACTTTCAAGTTCCTTAAATGGTTATAACTCTTTCCACATTGGGAGTAGTGGTAAGGCTTCTCCCCTGTGTGTATTCTCATTTATTTTCTGAGACCCTGACTGGTTGAAAAACTTTCCACACTGTGGGCAGTGGTAAGGCTTTTCAACTGTATGTATTCTCATGTTGTTTCAGGTTCCCTAACTGGTTAAAACACTTGCCACACTGTGAGCAGTGGTAAGGCTTTTCAACTGTATGTCTTCTCTCATGTTGTTTCAGGCTCCTTAATAACCTCTTATGGCTGCAACCCTTGTTCTCAATTTCCGCCTGAAGACATACCCTAATCTAACTGCCTGTAGCTCATGCCTAGAAGCAAGGATATGCATATTCTTGGTATCATTTGAAAGGAAACATTCTGAAGTTTGTGGAAATGTTAATTGAATGTAGGAGAATATAACACAATAGATCTGGTAGAAGAAAATACAAGGAAATAAACATACATTTTCTGTTTTTATTGTTGTAGCATCATTTTTCACATGTACTGGAATAGCCAAACAGTCAGATAGGATGCTGGGGACAATTTAGATGGAGAACACAAACAAGCTGTAGTTGTGCAAAGTTTTAGACTGATAACTTCAGGAATAGGTGAGCTACAAGACATTTAGCATGAAGTCACCCAGGTGTCCCACACAAGTTGCCCAAATGTACCCAAGTGGCCGAATTGGTGAAATGATATATAACTATATACAACAGTGCAAATAACTATATACAACATATCAAAAAGCAATTCTAACACAAAAAAAATTATAAAAATGTTTTAAAAAATATTAGAAAAAAATAAAAACAGGGGTAGAGCCTTTAGAGGTCCTCTACACAATATTTTGCTGCCTGTGCCATGTCCCATAGCAGTCTCTTTCTGAGGTAAAGCAGAGACAAACTGAACACGTGGTGCAGATAATGGGGGACTTCATGTGACACAGAACACAACGACGCCTCCATGCTGTGGCCTTTTGGCCATGAGGCACAGTCATGCCTGCAGTAATGAACTGTGGCATATGAACACCACTGGAGGCAGGAGTAGAGGGGGCAGAGGTAGAGGGGGCAGAGGTAGAGGGGGCAGGAGTAGAGGGGGCAGGAGTAGAGGGGGCAGAGGTAGAGGGGTCAGAGGTAGAGGGGGCAGAGGTAGAGGGGGCAGAGGTAGAGCGGGCAGAGGTAGAGGGGGCAGAATGTGATGCAGTGGACTTTGTGCTATAGCCAGCAAGCTCCTGGATGAGCAGCTCCCTGAAGGCTAGCTGTGAGATGGGGGGCTGTCCACAGCTCTTCGCCATTTCCTTCTGCAGGATGAAGGAATTCACCACAGCAATGTCAATGAAATGGTAAAACAATGTCTTGTACCACTTTTTTGTCTTATGTAGAACATTGTAGTACCCTATCAGTGCGTCTGATAGGTCTACACCTCCCATGCTCTTGTTGTAGTCATTGATGGCTGCAGGAATGGGGACATTTTTGGTGGTCCATGCACCCATGGCGTCTTTCACACGCCTACTGACATGGTCGCCACTGAAGGGCTTGTGAATAGTGGAGCACATCACCACCTCTCTGGTGTCCATCCACTTCACAAACAGCAGGCCATCTTCACGGATCCATCGCATGGTACCCCGCTCAGCCCGCTTAGGCATGTCATTTACCTTGGTCTTCGGAAAGCCCACACTGTTGGTCCGAATAGTGCCACAAGCCCACACCTCCAGCTTCCTCAGGTCTGCAAACAGGGTAGGGCTTGTGTAAAAGTTGTCCACAAAGAGTTTGTAGCCCTTCCCCAGCAGTTGGAAATCCAATAACTCCATCACAGAGTCATAGCTAAGTCCTTTACCAGTCGCACAAGTGTTCTTCCCCTCATAGACAAAGAAATTGCATGTGTATGCACACACAGAATCAGCCAAAACAAACAGCTTGTAACCCCACTTAGTTGGCTTGTTACGCATATATTGTTTTAGGCCAATTCTGGCCTTTGAGGCTACCATCCTCTCATCTATGGACAAGTTCTGGGCGGGCTGAAAATGGGTCTTGCAAGCCTCAACCATGCTGGCGTAGAGAGGTTTGACTTTGCAGAGCCTGTCAAACCTTGCGGTGCCTCTCCTCCTGTCATTCTCCTCATCAACTTCTGGGTCACTGATGTGAAGCGCCCGTGAGATATTTAAAAACCTTGTAGAGGACATGACAGTGGGGGGGAAAGGCAGTTGATATAGTGGGGATGTTTTCCAGTAATCCTTTAGGGTTTTCAACTTCACCAGCCCCATGTAAATTACCAGTGAAAGGTAGCAGAAAATGTCTGACATGGAAATGGGCTTCCATTCCTGTTTCTTTCCTGCTTGCTTCCTAGCCCCATACTTGTTAGTATTGCAAACAAGGGAATCAACAACTGCCGGGGTGAAAAACAGTTGGAAAAGTTGCATCGGGCTATACTTCGATGTCATATCAAGCTGAGGTCCGGGTTGCCTTTTAGGTCTGAAAATTGGAGCACGAGGCTCCACATCTTCCTCCAGCACAGAGTGCCATTGCCCCTCTACCTCTCTACCAGCAGGTTCCACACTTCCCTTCCTCCGCTTCTTTGTTACCCTCTTCCCACCTCTCACCCGGGCAGGGGTAGGTGTGGAGCCGGAGACAGCAGGAGTCCGGCTGAATGAACCCGCTTCAGTGGGGGATGGGCACCTTGGCACCGGAGGCTCCCAGTCGGAGCCGCTATCACTGTGAAAGAAAACATTAAAAAAAAGATTTGTATTGTATGAGCCTTTTATCATCACATAAAATAAACAGATAGGTATTGTATAGAATACTTCACTAAGGTGAAGTGCTGTTCCATTCAACTGCGGCCATTGTTGTGGGCCTGCCCTCCCCCCAACAGCACCCAATGGCTATTTCATATGGAAATGGAGAGGAGTAGCAGGCGCAGTGGCCATGTGTGTGTTTTATGTTCTACTCCATTCCATTTGAATAAAAAATGGAAAATATATATATCTGACATTGAATATATATATATGATGAAATGTGAAATGTGTAAAGTACACATTGGCTATACATAGTGTGTGTATATGTATATATATATATATATATTATATACACACATACATACATACATATACACACACTATGTATAGCCAATGTGTACTTTACACATTTCATCACACATTTCATCGCAAATTGCAAAAAAATATATATATATTTTTTGCAATAAATAAATAATAATATTTATATTTCAAACAACGGCATTAGCAATTACCGGTCCAGAATTGCGTCCTGTCCTTGCAGAAAAAGCTCCTCAATGTTGGAATCATAACTGTATTCACTCACAGATTCTTCAAACAAAAATTCCGTCTCACTTTCTCGATCAATCTCGTCTATAATCTGGTGCAAATCTGTATATTTAGACCTGGATTTAGCTTTTCCAGATTTATTCGCCATGATGTCTTCAATGAAATCTTAGAAATAACCCTTTCCAAAATACAACTTTCCCAACTTTCCAAACAGTGCAGTGCGTAATGAGCTCTGCTGCAACGAGTCCGAAGGTCTATGGCGAAAGAACGTTTGTTACGCTTGCGTTCACAAACAAGGGATGGTGGTCCAACCCATAACATCACATACTGGCATTTACCTCAACTCATTGGCTATCTACCCAGCTAGATTTCAAGAAGATCTGTGGTCATTGGGCAGAAATACAGTCAATCAACGAAGCTTCGCCAATATTACTGGTGCGCAAAGATGTCATTGCTTGTTGTCGTCAAATCAGCTCACTTCGGTCAATACTCCCCGCAAAAAAAACTGTTACGTCTGGCTGTGTTGCAAACATCCAGAGGATTGCAATGAAACCAACCATGACTAGATAAACGATTGTTTACTGTATGTAATTATGTCGAATGCTCCGTAAAAAGTTGATAGAGATGGAAGTCGCGAGGCAAACGGTTTCCAAAATGTTTAGTTTTAGACTACAGAAATGGATTTTATCAAAGAAAACGGCACTTTGTTTGATCACTGGGACCCTCGGGAAGAGAAATAAGAGCAAGATATCAGAATGTATATCATAATTTTACCTTCAGATGTGAATTTGTCAAACCTGTCATGGCGGAAAATGTTTGTTGTTGATCGCTCTTCTCAAACAAAAGCATGGCATTTGTTCTCTGTAATAGCTATTTTAAATCGGAAAACGTAATTTGATTACCAAGATTCTAATCTTTTGAAGCATGTAAGACACTTGCATTTTCAAGAATGTTTAATGTTACGACGTTTTATTTTAGTTAGTCATTATGAAATTTCCCCGGATGTTGTACCGATATCGGTACAGCAGCCATAAGAAGTTAAGAGAAGTTAATTTTACCTCTATTTCTGCTTTTTGTTACTCCTCTCTTTGGCTGGAAAAATTGATGTATTTTTCTGTGACTTGGCTCTAACCTAACATAATCGTTTGGTGTGCTTTCGTCGTAAAACCTTTTTGAAATCGGACACGTTGGCTGGATTTACAACAGGTGTATCTTTAAAATGGTGTGAAATACTTGTATGTTTGAGGAATTTAAATTATGAGATTTCTGTTTTGAATTTGGCGCCCTGCAGTTTCACTGGCTGTTGACGAGGTGGGACGCTACCGTCCCACATACCCTAGTGAGGTTAACAAGAAATTTGTGGAGTGGTTGAAAAACGAGTTATAATGACTCCAACCTAAGTGTATGTAAACTTCGAATGTGTGTATATATATATATATAAAAATCAACAAAAAATATATGCGACCATTTAAACAACTGCATTAGCATGAGAAGCAAAAACCTATTTTACTTACTGGTCTAAAAGTGGATATTTTCCTTCCAAAAACATTTCTTCCGCGCTGGAGTCATAACTGTAGTCACTCACAGAGTCCTCATCCATTCCTTCTGTGTCACTCTCCTGGTCAATGTCTGCAATAATATCATCAAAATGTTTATACTTGGACTGAGATTTAGCTTTTCCACTCTTAGTAGCCATGTTTAACTTTTTCAGATTTGAGAAGTTTGAAGAAGAGAAGGAACTGCTGTGAAACGTAAACTACAGTGTGTCCTGTTTCCTTTCACCAGAGAATGAACTCTGTTGTGCACAGCTCTAGCATGATGGCTGTTTGTCCTACAAACGGCGTTCACATACTGCTGGAAAGCCCAGCTCATTGGCTATCTAGCTAGGTTTCAAAACGATCGGTGGTCATTGGACCAAGACCCTTCATGGGCTAATTCAGGTGTTGTATAGCCAATACATCATGTAGAATGATGAAACAAGTTTGGTTGCCTTCTAGAGTGTCTGAAGATTGCACAGAAACCGAACTTGACCATGTTAAACAAAGTTAGATTTCTAACAAAATTAGATTTCATAAAATTGTTTTGTTGCAAGTTGAGTCGGAATTCATGCAGAACGCTGTTTACAACATGGATGGTGTGAGGATATACAATACCATTCAAGAGTTCGGGGTCACTTAGAAATGTCCTTGTTTTTGAAAGAAAAGCAATTTTTTGTCCATTTTAAAATAACATCAAATTGATCATAAACAAAGTGTAGACATTGTTAATGTTGTAAATGACTATTGTAGCTGGAAATGGCTGATTATCTACAGAGGCCCATTCCCAGAAACCATCACTCCTGTGTTCCAATGGCACGTTGTGTTACCTAATACAAGTTTATCATTTTAAAAGGCTAATTGATCCATTTTTGAGCCTGTAATCAAACCCACAAATGCTGATGCTCCAGACACTCAACTAGTCTAAAGAAGGCCAGTTTTATTGCTTCTTTAATCAGCATAACAGTTTTCAGCTGTGCTAACATAATTGCAAAAGGGTTTTCTAATGATCAATTAGCCTTTTAAAATGATAAACTTGTATTGGGTAACAAAACGTGCCATTGGAACACAGGAGTGATGGTTGCTGATAATGGGCCTCTGTACGCCTATGTAGATATTCCATAAAACAATCTGCCATTTCCAGCTACAACAGTCATTTACAACATTAACAATGTTTACACTGTATTTCTGATCAATTTGATGTTATTTTATTGGACAAAAAAAATGTGCTTTTCTTTCAAAAACAAGGACATTTCTAATTGACCCCAAACTTTTCAACGGTAGTGTATATATAGAAATACACGTTTAAAATGTGTACCAATTGATTGGTCGAAAGAACAGGTGACTAAGTCAATCCAGTCCATCTTCATGTCAACTAACAGAACTCTGCTGGTTGTCCTGGTAACAGATACCAGTGGGCAGATCTAGTGTATTTGTTCAAACTACAGCACTTACTTTGATGTGTCAAATCTGATCCTTTCTTCTCTTCTCTTCCTCTCACAGTTCCACTCAGCCCCGTTGTTTTCCTGCAGTCCACCAGCTGCACAGACAACCTCTTCATACCCAGCAGTAAGGCGCTACCGGGAGAGGCACGACATGGGGACTCCGGGAGGGTGGAAGGGCGAGCGTTGTCCTGGTAATCATAAAGAGGGGACACAGACACATATCATTATGGATGCTGATGTCACTGTTGTCATAAAGTGCTTTACAGAAACCCAGCCCAGACCCCGATAGAGCAAGCTGTATGCTAGACCAAACCAAGCTGTACCATCTGGTGTTCTGATCTGGAGAGACTCTTCTCTTCCTCGTCAGCAGGATGTTGTTGATGCTCCCCAGAGGATCCAGGATAGTCATGTCTCTCTCCTGTGTGAATGAGAACATCAAACAGACAGTAAACTTATGAACTTCTATTGCAATTACAGAGTGCTACAATGAATATATGTCTAAAAAGGGCCTAAATCAGTCACTTTAATTATGCTTTTTTGTTGTTGTGATCAGTGGTATAAAGTACTTTAGTACAAAATACTTTAAAGTATGATTTAAGTAGTTTTTCAAGGAATCTGTACTTTACTATTTATGACTAATTTGACTTTTACATCACTATATGTACTGTATGATGTACTTTTTACTCCATACATTTTCCCTGACACCCAAAAGTACTCATTACATTTTGAAGGCTTAGCTGGACAGGAAACTGGTCCAATTCACGCACTAATCAAGAGAACATCCCTGGTAATCATCACTGCCTCTGATCTGGCGGACTCACTGAACACACGTTTCAATTGTAGATTGTCTGAGAGTTGGAGTGTGTCCCTGGCTATCCGTAAATTTTAAAAAACTAGAAAATGGCACCATCTGGTTTGCTTAATATAAGGAATTTGAAATTATTTATATACTTTTACTTTTGATACTTCAGTATATTTTAGACTTTTACTCAGGAAGTATTTTACTAGGTGACTCACTTTTACTTGGGTAATTTTCTATTTGGGTATCTGTACTTTTACTCAAGTATGACAATTGCGTACTTTTCCCACCACTGTGATGCAAATGTTAAAGGGCCGTTCCACAAAATGGGTTCATTTTGCGTCCCTTTGATATTTTAAGTAGAAATGATGCACTGTATATTATATTTTAAAAGCCTGTTATATTGGAATAAGTGCACTTTAATATTGAACACATAGAGAATTCAATAAATACAATTTTGAAGTGCACAAAATATATGTACCAATGGCAGATTGCCCCTTAAACAATTCCTACAGTACTGAACAACATATTAAAGTGCAGAACTTCAGTATAATGCCCCTTAAAAACCACACATTAGTTAAACAACTGCATAGTTTGTGTCCCTGTTTTTAAGACAGTACTCACTGGTGGTAATCGGAACTTCAGTCTCCTCTTTTATTGAGATATCCTCCTCTTTTACTCGAAAAGGTTCTTCCTCTTCTTTCAATTTTACAGCATCTTCCTCCTTTTTGATTCTGAAAGCTTCTACCTCTTTTTCCACTTTGACAACCTCTTTCCCATATTCCTCTTTCACTGTAATATCATCCTCTTGTTTCTCCTTTTTCATTCTTCAAGCTTCTTTGCCTCCTTTCACCAGAGTTTCTTTCTCCGTCTAGATTTGTGCGTTTATGCTCCGGGAAATTAGCCTAGTGCACTATCAATGTAACACATTTGCTAATTTAACAAGCAAATTACGTTTATAAATGAACCAGTAGATAGGTAAACAGAATTATGTTCGAAACACTAAGAGTAATATACACAAGAATGGTCTAAAGAGTTTTAGGTTTCCTAGCAAAGCACCGCGTGGAACCTTTTGTCAATAGGGGGAGCTGTTAGCATTATTTTTTTTTTTACATTTCCAAATTAAACTGC
This sequence comes from Salvelinus fontinalis, assembly GCF_029448725.1. Lineage (NCBI taxonomy): Eukaryota > Metazoa > Chordata > Actinopteri > Salmoniformes > Salmonidae > Salvelinus > Salvelinus fontinalis. Next base: position 73,039 of record NW_026600564.1, on the reverse strand, counting down.
CTCGTACTCAATTCTTGATCGTACAATATGCATATTATTGTTATTATTGGATAGAAAACAGTCTATAGTTTCTATAGGAGTTGAAATTTTGTCTCTGAGTGGTACAGAACAATTTCTACAGCACTTTTCATGACAGGGTTCAGATTTCAGAAATTTTTACCTCTGATCTGGGGTCTGTTTATAAGGCCACAGTGAATGCTATGAAGAAACCGACACTACCTACGTCTTCCTCTGGGTGTCTGTACGTCATCACGTTTTCAATGAAGTCTATGGGACGTTCACAGCCATTATAAATGACAAAAATGTACAGAGACCCCTCTTTCTCAACGTGCGCCTCAAGCGTGAAGGCCATCGGACCTGCCTCGTTCCAAATCGTTTTCTAACCAGCAGTATTTCTCCGGTCATGTTTTCAGTCGTTATAGTTGTTAAAAACATCATAATGTAGTGAATTTTAACCGTTTTATATCAATTTATATCCGTTTAGTGCGATTTTGAGGAATTTCTTTGTCGTGCACTCTGAAAGTTTGGACACGCTTTAGGGTGTCGGTCGTTGGTGATGGACATTTCGAAGGACAGAGGACATCTATCGACCAAAAGACGTTTATAACATAGAAAGGATACATTGCCCAAGAATATGATGGAAGATCAGCTCAAAGTAAGCAATATTTAATATGATAAACCGTGTTTCTGTCGAAATATTTTAAACGCATACATCGCCATTTTGTTTGGTATAGCTTCACTTGGCCAACCCTGTATTGAAAAGTAAGGATAATTTAAAAAATGTAAATCAGCGGTTGCATTAAGAACTAATTTGTCTTTCGATTCCTGTCAACCCTGTATTTTTTAGTCAAGTATATGATTAGCTTTTAATTAAACTAGATCACTCTGATAGATGACGTCAGACATATTGAGGCTTGATTTCCTAGTATTTTCATTGTGTAACCACGGTTTTGTATGGCTAAATATGCACCTTTTCGAACAAACTGTATATGTATGTTGTAAAATGATGTTACAGGAGTGTCATCGGAAGAATTCTGAGAAGGTTAGTGAAAAAATTAATATCTTTTGGCGGTGGTTACGTTATAGCGCTCTTTGGCTGGAATCGATGCTCTGGTAACGTTGGAACATGTAGTATGCTAACTTATCGATTTATTGTGTTTTCGCTGAAAAACGCTTAGAAAATCTGAAATATGGTCTGAAATCACAAGAACTGGGTCTTTCCATTGCTATGCTTTGTCTATTTTTATGAAATGTTTTATGATGAGTAAATTGGTCATACACGTTGCTCTATCTAGTAATTCTAGTGGATTTGTGATGGTCGGTGCAATTGTAAACTGTGATTTCTACCTGAAATATGCACTTTTTTCTAACAAAAACTATCCTATACCATGAATATGTTATCAGACTGTCATCTGATGGTTTTTTTTATAGGTTATTGGCTATCAATATCTTAGTTGAGCCGAATTGGTGATAGCACCTGAAGGAGTAAGAAACTGATGGAGTTAGAATAGTGGTGTATTTTGCTAACGTGTTTAGCTAATAGATTTACATATTTTGTCTTCCCTGTAAAACATTTTAAAAATCTGAAATGGTGGCTTTATTCACAAGATCTGTATCTTTCATCTGGTGTCTTGGACTTGTGATTTAATGATATTTAGATGCTACTATCTACTTCTGAAGCTATGCTATCTATGCTAATCAGTGTGTGGGGGGTGGGGGGTGCTCCCGGATCCGGGTTTCTGAGGCAGTAAAAGTTAAACCAGAAGCCTTTTGTCGCTGTTTAAGAAGCCCCCTGTCCCGTCCACTAGATTATACGTCACGCAAGAAGCATCACCTGAAAGATGCCCATCCCCATCTGCTGGCTGGAGTGGGTAACGCAGTTTGGAAACAATAGTTACTACACTTTTGTATTGGAAAGAACGTCATAATAATTTAACAATAACCTGATATATTTTCTCTTACGTCTTACAAATAATACCGTCCTGTACACAGACGTAGAAGCTTAATAGTGTAATAAAAATAGCGACCCTGGGTTTATAATTGCGGAAATCGACCCTGCCACACGAGCATGCTTTTGCGGCACAGTCGATAGCGCGCCGGACCTCGGGCTAGAAGGTCGAGGGTTCGAGACCTGCTCCCTACTGTTTCATTACAATATTAATATGTAAATGTTGAATAAATACTTATATGATTAGGTAGTGTTTTAATACACATTTGCTCTGTTCATTTTTTACATTCGTTTTTATTTAGATGTGACGGTACTATTCCCTTAAAGCTACGCTCTTTAAGATACAAATCATCCTGTAAACCAGGGGTGGGCAACTCCAGTCCTCGGGGCCTGATTGATGTCACACTTTTTCTCCCTCCCTAGCAAACACAGCTGATTAATCAAATTGCATTCTAAACTGAAGATCATGAATTGTTGATTATTGGAGTCAGGTGTGTTAGCTGGGGCTGGGGCAAAACTGTGACACTAATCAGGCCCTCGAGGACTGGAATTTCCCAACCCCGCTGTAAACAATAGAGCAAATGCGTCACATTCAAATAGCACTTGATTATCTGTAGTGCTTTACACTGAGTCTACAAAACATTAAGAACACCTGCTCCTTCCATGACATAAACTGATCAGGTGAATACAGGTGAATGCTATGATCCCTTATTGATGTCACAAGTTAAATCCACTTCAATCAGTGTAGATGAAGGAGAGGAGTCAGATTAAATAAGGATTTTTAAGCCTTGCGACAAATGAGACATGAATTGTGTATGTGTATCATTCAGAGGGTGAATGGGGAAGACAAAATATTTAAGTGTCTTTGAACGGGGGATGGTAGTAGGTGCCAGGTGCACCGGTTTGTGTCAAGAACTGCAAAGTTGCTGGGTTTTTCCAGCTCAACAGTTTCCCATGTGTACCAAGAGTGGTCCACCATTCAAACAGTGCCGTTTAAGATGAGGCAGAACGATTTGTTTTTTCATGAGCATGGCCTTAATTCTATTACAGCATATTAGATGACTGCCAATCATATTCCATTCACCCTGTTCAATGTAACAGCGATAGGTTTAGACTACTACATGATACTAACATTTCCCCTATACCTATCATGAGGTTTCTACAACCTAGCCTATGAATTAAGGTTTACAACGTAGGTGCACACTGGTCGAGAGAAAAATTAGAAAAATATATTGACACATTCAATACTGCCTTGCACACACTTGCCTGCATCTAGCTGATATACGGTGTAATCATTAGTCCAACAGTTGCAAACGAGAGTTTCTATTGGACAAATTCAGGTATGTTTATCCCCGTTTTGTTCCGTTTAAGAAACGTTTTTCAACAACAATCGGCGGAATGTGTGATCTAACTTGAACTTTAAGTAGCCTATATTTGATGTGATATATTCCTTTCGAGACAGGATTGTTTCACGGCACAGATCTGGGGAAGTGTACCAAAACATTTCTGCCATATTGAAGGTCCCAAAGAACACAGTGGCCTCCATCATTCTTAAATGGAAGAAGATTGGAACCACCAAGACCCTTCCTAGTGCTGGCCGCTCAGCCAAACTGAGCAATAGGGGGAGAAGGGCCTTGGTCAGAGAGGTGACCAAGAACCCGATGGTCACTCTGACAGAGCTCTATAGTTCTTCTGTGGAAATGGGAGAACCTTCCAGAAGACCAACCATCTCTGCAGCACTCCACCAATTAGGCCTTTATGGTAGAGTGGCCAGACGGAAGCCACTTCCCCGTAAAAGACAAAAGAAAGCCTGCTTGGAGTTTGCCAAAAGGCACCTAAAGGACTTTCAGGATCGAGGGAAAGATGAATGGAGAAAAGTACAGAGAGATCCTTGATGAAAACCTGCACCAGAGCTCTCTCCAGTGATGTTCGATCCGGTTCAAGTCCGAGCTCTGGCTGGCCCACTCAAGGACGTTCCGAGACTTGTCTCGAAGCCACTTTTGCGATGTCTTGGCTGTGTGCTTAGGGTCATTGTCCTGTTGGAAGGTGAACCTTTGTCCCAGTCTGAGGTCCTGAGCAGGATTTTATCAAGGACCTCTCTGTACTTTGCTCCGTTCATCTTTGCCTCGATCCTGACTTGTCTCCCAGTCCCCTTTTAAATTATACGAGAAAAGAATATTCAATTGTATTTATATCAGCAAGCAAGACTAAATTCAATAGGACGATTTATATAATGAATATGAATTCGGAGGGCAGAAATGATTAATTATTAAAGCATTAGATCTCTAACTAAAAGCTTCAATCATACAAAAGTTCTACTTTTATTCCGACCTGGTTCTCTATCAGATTAGTAAGAATGTCTCACCCGATGTTCAAGAATGGCCTTTTTCTCTTTATTCAGATTACAACCTCTCACTTTCAGTTATTTTAAAATGAAATCATCTCCAAAAGATCGTTATTTTTAAAACAAGCCTTAGAAAGTTGGTTGCAATTTCAGTTTAATCCACCAGAAAAGACCAAACAAATAATACAAAAAAATGGTTAAACTCAAATATAGTAACTGATCAGAATAAATAAATAAAATTGATTACATGAAAAAGGTATAATCTTTGTAAATTATACCATCAATAGGACTGGTGGAGTTGTCACACATGCAGCTCATAAACATATATGGAAATGTCTGCTCTACCCAAAATTACAACCAACTAATTGCAGCATTACCACAAAAATGGAAGAGACAAGTGGAAGGGGGGAAATGGAAGAATCTTGTCTGTCAGCCCTGCTTTAAAGACAAAACTTGGTTCATGAAAATTGTGAATGACACCAGATTCAAAACTTAGAATTTTTCAATTGAAATTATTATACAAAATATATATGGGGATACAACGAACCTCTGCAGATTTAGCGGCGAAGAGACAGAATCATTAGATCATTTGTTTTGGTACTGTCCATATGTTGCTTGTTTTTGGTCGCAGGTCAAGGAATGGCAACATTTACCTGGAGCTAACTCTGCAGACAGCACTACTGAATGATTTGAAAAGTCAGAGTCAATTGATTAATAAAATAATAATACTTTTAGCAAACATGTTTATTTTTAATTTACAATCTGTAGCAACGATGAGAATATAAAAGTCAATAACTTTTGTGAAACAGCACAGTTAAAGATATATGGCAAATAGAAATCAAACGGGGTGATCTTCAGAGATAGATGGGAGAGGTTTAGGGTAACTGAAGGATAGGACTGGATGGTCTTCAGAGATAGATGGGAGAGGTTTAGGGTAACTGAAGGATAGGACTGGATGGTCTTCAGAGATAGATGGGAGAGGTTTAGGGTAACTGAAGGATAGGACTGGGTGGTCTTCAGAGATAGATGGGAGAGGTTTAGGGTAACTGAAGGATAGGACTGGATGGTCTTCAGAGATAGATGGGAGAGGTTTAGGGTAACTGAAGGATAGGACTGGGTGGTCTTCAGAGATAGATGGGAGAGGTTTAGGGTAACTGAAGGATAGGACTGGGTGGTCTTCAGAGATAGATGGGAGAGGTTTAGGGTAACTGAAGGATAGGACTGGGTGGTCTTCAGAGATAGATGGGAGAGGTTTAGGGTAACTGAAGGATAGGACGGGGTGGTCTTCAGAGATAGATGGGAGAGGTTTAGGGTAACTGAAGAATAGGATTAAAAACAAACTAAATATAACTATTGTAAAATACATTGTGTCTGTAAAATGTACATAGTATGTAGAAGCTGGACGTAGAAGCCTAATAGTTGTTGCACATTAGTTTCCTCCAATCAGGGGGTGGTAGGGTTAGTGGAAAACAAAGGAAAATATATGTTTATACATACAGTGCCTTTGGAAAGTATTCAGGTTTTTAGAAATTATTACAAATGTATATATTTTTTTAAACAGAAATACCTTTTTTACATAAGTATTCAGACCCTTTGCTATGAGAATTGAAATTGAGCTCAGGTGCATCTTGTTTCCATTGATCCTCCTTGAGATGTTTCTACAACTTGATTGGAGTCCACCTGTGGTAAATTCAATTGATTGGACATGATTTGGAAAGGAACACACCAGTCTATATAAGGTCCCACAGTTTACAGCACAAGTCAGAGCAAAAACCAAGCCATGAGGTTGAAGGAATTGTCCGTAGAGCGCCGACACAGGATTGTGTCGAGGCACAGATCTGGGGAAGGGAGACAAAAAAAAAATCTGCCGCATTGAAGTTCCCAAAGAACACAGTGGCTACCATCAGTCTTAAATGGAAAAGTTTGGAACCACCAAGGCTCTTCCTAGAGCTGGCCGCCTGGCCAAACTGAGCAATCAGGGGAAGAAGGGCCTTGGTCAGGCAGGTGACCAAGAAGCTGATGGTCACTCTGACAGAGATCTAGAGTTCCTCTGTGGAGATGGGAGACACCAACACTCACCTAAATAGCACATATACCACTGGGTGAGAGAAGTTTTCATTGTATTTAGGCAGCATTATATGAAGTGTTATTTGTTGTCAACAATGAGCCTTGGTCAATTTAGCTCGGAATATGCAATCTGTCACCTAATCCTTCCTAATAGGCAGGCCAATCATGGAGGAAAGTATTGGCTGTAAGAAGTAAGAGAAAATAACATCTGGTAGTTTTTAAATTACTTCTTATGACATTGCTTGTCAGACGGAACATTGTAAATCATATTTTTCCAAATTGCGTTACCCACTCCAGTCAGCAGATGGCGATATGAGATTTTCAGGTGATGCTTCTTGCGTGACGTATAATCTAGTGGACGGGACAGGAGGCTTCTTCAACAGCGACAAAAGGCTTCTGATTTAACCACGTTGTGCTTTGCTAGGAAACCTAAAACCGAAACATTGAAGCTCCTTAGACCAATCTTGTGTATATTACTCTTAGTGTTTTGAACATAATTCTGTTTACCACTGGTTCATTTGAACGTAATTTGTTTGTTAAATTAGCTAATGTGTTACATTGATACTGCACTAGGCTAATCTCCCGGATCATAAACTCACTAATCTAGACGGAGAAAAACTCTGGTGAAAGGAGGCAAAGAAGCTTTCAGGATGATAAAGGAGGAAGAGGAGGCTATCACATTGAAACAAGAGGATGATATTACAGTGAAAGAGGAATATGGGAAAGAGGTTGTCAAAGTGGAAAAAGAGGTAGAAACTTTCAGAATCAAAAAGGAGGAAGATGCCGTAACATTGAAAGAGGAGGAAGAACCTTTTGGAGTAAAAGAGGAGGATATCTCAATAAAAGAGGAAGACGTTTTGGGAGTGAAAAATGAGACTGAAGATCCGATTACCACCAGTGAGTACTGACTTAAAAACAGGGACACAAACTATGCAGTTGTTGAACTAATGTTTTTTAAAGGGGCATTATACTGAAGTTCTGCACTTTAATATGTTGTTCAGTACTGTAGGAATTGTTTCTGGGGCAATCTGCCATTGGTACATATATTTTGTGCCCTTAAAATGCTAGCCCTTCCACCCTCCCGGGGTCCCCGTGTCATGCCTCTCCCGGTAGCACCTCACTGCTGGGTATGAAGAGGTTGTCTGTGCTGCTGGTGGACTGCAGGAAAACAACGGGGCTGATTGGAACTGTGAGAGGAGGAGAAGAGAAGAAAGGATCAGATTTGACTCATCAAAGTAAGTGCTGTAGTTTAGTTTGAACAAATACAATAGATCTGGTATCTGTTACCAGGACAACCAGCAGAGTTCTGTTAGTTGACATGAAGATGGACTGGTATCTGTTACCAGTAGGGCTGTCACAGACTAATAAACATCTTGTTTGACTTAGTCACCTGTTCTTTCGACCAATCAATTGGTTCACATTTTAAACGTGTGTTTCTATATATACACAACCGTTGAAAAGTTTGGGGTCAATTAGAAATGTCCTTGTTTTTGAAAGAAAAGCACATTTTTTGTCCAATAAAATAACATCAAATTGATCAGAAATACAGTGTAAACATTATTCATGTTGTAAATGACTGTTGTAGCTGGAAATGGCAGATTGTTTTATGGAATATCTACAGAGGCCCATTATCAGCAACCATCACTCCTGTGTTCCAATGGCACTTTGTGTTACCTAATCCAAGTTTATCATTTTAAAAGGCTAATTGATCATTAGAAAACCCTTTTGCAATTATGTTAGCACAGCTGAAAACCGTTATGCTGATTTAAAGAAGCAATAAAACTGGCCTTCTTTAGACCAGTTGAGTGTCTGGAGCATCAGCATTTGTGGGTTTGATTACAGGCTCAAAATGGATCAATTAGCCTTTTAAAATGATAAACTTGGATTAGGTAACACAACGTGCCATTGGAACACAGGAGTGATGGTTGCTGATTATGGGCCTCTGTACGCCTATGTAGATAATCAGCCATTTCCAGCTACAATAGTCATTTACAACATTAACAATGTCTACACTGTGTTTATGATCAAATTTATGTTATTTTAAATGGACAAAAAAATTGCTTTTCTTTCAAAAACAAGGACATTTCTAAGTGACCCCGAACTCTTGAATGGTATTGTATATCCTCACACCATCCGTGTTGTAAACAGCATTCTGCATGAATTCCGACTCAACTTGCAACAAAACAATTTTATGAAATCTAATATTGTTAGAAATCTAACATTGTTTAACATGGTCAAGTTCGGTTTCTGTGCAATCTTCAGACACTCTAGAAGGCAACCAAACTTGTTTCATCATTCTACATGATGTATTGGCTATACAACACCTGAATTAGCCCATGAAGGGTCTTGGTCCAATGACCACCTATCGTTTTGAAACCTAGCTAGATAGCCAATGAGCTGGTCTTTCCAGCAGTATGTGAACGCCGTTTGTAGGACAAACAGCCATCATGCTAGAGCTGTGCGCAACAGAGTTCATTCTCTGGTGAAAGGAAACAGGACGCACTGTAGTTTACGTTTCACAGCAGTTCCTTCTCTTCTACAAACTTCTCAAATCTGAAAAAGTTAAACATGGCTACTAAGAGTGGAAAAGCTAAATCTCAGTCCAAGTATAAACATTTTGATGTTATTATTGCAGAAATTGACCAGGAGAGTGACACAGAAGGAATGGATGAGGACTCTGTGAGTGACCACAGTTATGATTCCAGCGCGGAAGAAATGTTTTTGGAAGGGAAAGATCCACTTTTAGATCAGTAAGTAAAATAGGTTTTTGCTTCTCATGCTAATGCAGTTGTTTAAATGGTCGCATATTAATTTGATATTTTTTATTTATTTATATATATATATTTATACACACAGTCGAAGTTTACATAAACTTAGGTTAGAGTCATTATAACTCGTTTTTCAACCACTCCACAAATTTCTTGTTAACCTCACTAGGGTATGTGGGACGGTAGCGTCCCACCTCGTCAACAGCCAGTGAAACTGCCGGGCACCAAATTCAAAACAGAAATCCCATAATTTAAATTCCTCAAACATACAAGTATTTCACACCATTTTAAAGATACACCTGTTGTAAATCCAGCCAAAATGTCCGATTTCAAAAAGGTTTTACGACGAAAGCACACCAAACGATTATGTTAGGTTAGAGCCAAGTCACAGAAAAATACAGCCATTTTTCCAGCCAAAGAGAGGAGTAACAAAAAGCAGAAATAGAGGTAAAATTAACTTCTCTTAACTACTGATCCCGGATCCGGGTTTGAAAATAGACAACATACGGTGATCGCCACAAATAGTCATATTAAACATTCCTGAAAATACAAGTGTCTCACATGCTTCAAAAGCCTAGAATCTTGATAATCCAACTGCGTTGTCAGATTTAAAAAAGGATTTACTGCGAAAGAATAGGATGCGATTATCTGAGCTCAGCGCTCCATAACAAACTACTTTTTCAACCAGCACTAGCGTAACATTATCACAGATTGCGTTGAAATAAATTGTTTACCTTTGAAGATTTTGCTCTGTTTGCAATCCGAAGGCTCATTTTTACACACTGAATGGTCTTTTGTTCGGTTAAATCCATTTTTTTATAGCCTAACACGAAACATTTTGTGAATGCTTATGTCGTTGAATTTAATTTCATTAAATTTTCGACGAAACATCCGACCTAAATACACTGACTAAACCTGACGTTATCCAGTCATGTTTGGTTCCCTTGCAATCAACTGTTTGTTTGTAACACAACCAAACTTGATGGGTGATTTCGTGGGACGTATTGAGACGAAAAAAACGATTGGAAGACAACGAGTAACGAGCTCATTGTGCACCAATTATATGACCACTGTCTCGTTGATTGACTGTATTTTAACCCAATGACCACTCATCGTCTTGAAATCTAGCTGGGTAGATAGCCAATGAACAGAGGTAAATGGCACTATCAAATGGTTCTTTGTTTGAAGACCAACCCATACATGAAACGCAGGCGTAACGAGTGTCTTTTACCTTTGCGTTTAGATCTGGAAGGAAGGAAAGTTATTACGCACAGCAGTATTTCGGCAACTTGCATCTTCAGCTGTTTATTTATCCAACATCATGGCGAATAAGTCAGGGAAAGCTAAATCTAAGACTAGATATACGAATGTAGACAACATTTTAGAGGAAATTGATCGTGAAAGTGATACAGAACTGTTTTTTGAGGAAGACTCCATTAGCGATCACTCCTATGATTCTGAAACTGAGGCCTATTTTTTTGAACGGAGAGGACATTGTTTTGGACTGGTAAGTTCTTGTCACGCTAATGCCGTTGTTTGAAATTAATAATATAAAATATTATTTGTGATTGTTTTTACGTTTTATTTGCAATAAAAATGTAATGAAATGTGTAAAGTACACGTTGGCTATTCATTGTGAGTGAGGATACATTTGTATGTATGTGAACGACCCATAGCCTATGTTTGTGTGTGTGTGTATATATATATATATATATATATAAATGGAATGGAGTAGAATGTAACAGCAAACCCATACATCTCAACAGAGCCAGCATGCTTTCTCTAATTAGGCTATATATTACGGTTAGAGGTTAGAGGGAGCATGGCCGAGGCGCGTGTGTCTGTTGCTACACCCCACCCCCACATGAAATGGCCTATTTGAGGCAGGCCCACAAAATGGCCAAAGTGAAATGGAACAGCACTTTATGTTCCCTGTACTCTATATATCTGTTTATTATACCTGTTGATACAGGGCTCATATGTGAAACTATTCTAACTGAAAATGTTCATTCACAGTGGCACTGATTCCGACTGGGAGCCCCCAGCGCCAACTTGTTCATCCAGCTGGACCCCTGCTGTCTCTGGGCCATCTACAGGTGTGAAGGCACCGACAAAGAAGCGGAAGAGGGGAAGTGTGCCACCTGCTAACAAAGGGACAGAAGGGCGTTGGCACACTGTCCTAGAAGATGATGTGGAGCCACCCCAACCAACTTTTCGGCCGAAAAGGAAGCCAGGACCTCAGGTGAACTCGACCACAACTTACAGCCCCCTTCAGCTTTTTCAGTTGTTTTTCACACAATCCGTTGTAGATTCGCTCGTGTCTAACACGAATAAGTATGGGAAGAAGAAGCAGGCAGGAAAAAAGGTAGCATGGAAGCCCATATCCATGTCAGACTTTTTCTGCTACCTTTCACTGGTCATCTACATGGGGATGGTGAAGCTGAAAAGCCTGACGGACTACTGGAAAACGTCATCACTCTACCAACTGCCTTTCCCCATGACTGTTATGTCCTGCAAAAGGTTTCTGGTTCTTTCACAGGCGCTTCATATCAGTGACCCAAAGGTTGATGAAGCGAATGACAAGAAGAGAGGCACAGCAACGTTTGATAGACTGTGCAAAATCAAACCTCTCTACTCCAGCATTGCTGAGGCCTGCAAGATGTACTTTCAGCCAGCCCAGAACGTGTCAATCGATGAGAGGATGGTAGCCTCAAAGGCCAGAATTGGCCTCAAACAATACATGCGAAACAAACCAACCAAGTGGGGTTACAAGCTGTTTGTGTTGGCTGATTCTGTGTGTGCCTACACATGCAATTTTTTTGTCTTTGAGGGGAAGAACAGTTTTGCTACCGGTAAGGGACTTGGCTATGACTCTGTAATGGAGTTATTGGATTTTCAACTGCTAGGGAAGGGCTACAAACTGTTTGTGGATAACTTCTACACAAGCCCTACCCTGTTTGCAGACCTTAGGAAGCGGGAAGTGTGGGCTTGTGGCACCATTCGTACCAACAGGGTGGGCTTTCCGAAGACGAAGGTGAACGACATGCCTGAGCGGGCTGAGCGGGGGACCATGCGATGGGTCCGTGAAGATGGCCTGCTTTTTGTAAAGTGGATGGATACCAGAGAGGTGGTGATGTGCACAACAATCCACAAGTCCTTCAGTGGGGATCATGTGGTCAGGCGTGTGAAGGATGGTGCCGGGGTATGGACCACCAAAAATGTCCCCATTCCAACTGCAGTAAAGGACTACAACAAGAGCATGGGAGGTGTGGACCTATCAGATGCGCTGATAGGCTATTACAATGTTCTGCATAAGACAATGAAATGGTACAAGACCTTCTATCATTTCGTCGACATTGCTGTGGTGAATGCATTCATCCTACACAAAGAAATGGCTAAGAGCTGTGGAAAGCCCTTCCTCTCACAGAAAGCCTTCAGAGAGCAGCTCATCAAGGAGCTTGCTGGCTACAGCACCACTGCACCATGCCCTGTCCCTTCTGCTCCTGCCACAAGTGTTCATCTGCCCAAATATATTTGTGCAGGCATGGATGTGCCTAAGGGCCAAAAGGGCACAGCATGGAGGCGTTGCTGTGTTGTTTGCAAGATGAAGTCCCCCATCACCTGCACCACATGCTCGTGACCCTCTGCTTTACATCAGAAAGAGACTGCTATGGCATCTGGCATCAGCAGCAGAATATTGTGTAGAGCTTTGGCAAAGTGGGTGTGGTTATATCCTTCCTGTTTGGCCCTGTCCGGGGGTCTCATCGGATGGGGCCACAGTGTTTCCTGACCCCTCCAGTATTTATGCTGCAGTAGTTTTCTATTAACAGTGTGATTTAGAGCAAAAAGCAGAAACAGGGACAAATCAGAAACCTGGAAAACCTAAACGGAGAAAATGGAATTGGGTAAAAAAATAAAAAAAATAATTGATAGAGATGTTATAGAGCCCTAAATAATGTATAAATGTTCTCTTATTACTGGATTATCGAGGGATAGTGTAGAGTAACAGCTGTGTCCTTTAACCTCCCTGCTCCTCAATACTTATTCCACTGGATCAAAGCTTCAGCCAAGTAGGATACATGATAGTGGCAACACATGGAGTTGGGTTGGATATAGTCATGGTAGGATACATGATAGTGGCAACACATGGAGTAGGGTTGGATATAGTAATGGTAGGATACATGATAGTGGCAACACATGGAGTTGGGTTGGATATAGTCATGGTAGGATACATGATAGTGGCAACACATGGAGTAGGGTTGGATATAGTCATGGTAGGATACATGATAGTGGCAACACGTTGGGTTGGTTATAGTCATGGTAGGATACATGATAGTGGAAACACATGGAGCTGGGTTTGATATAGTCATGGTAGGATACATGATAGTGGCAACACAAGGAGTTGGGTTGGATATAGTCATGGTAGGATACATGATAGTGGAAACACATGGAGTAGGGTTTGATATAGTCATGGTAGGATACATGATAGTGGCAACACATGGAGTTGGGTTGGATATAGTCATGGTAGGATACATGATAGTGGCAACACATGGAGTAGGGTTTGATATAGTCATGGTAGGATATATGATAGTGGCAACACATGGAGTTGGGTTGGATATAGTCATGGTAGGATACATGATAGTGGCAACACATGGAGTTGGGTTGGATATAGTCATGGTAGGATACATGATAGTGGCAACACATGGAGTTGGGTTGGATATAGTCATGGTAAGCAAAATACTTTACTCAACATATTGTGCAGCTTTCTGTTGCAGTATCTTTTTATGGGGGGGGGGGCCTTTGTTGTTTACACATCACACACATGGTTATGGGCTTTAAAAAAGAAGACACCAGTACCATGTCAGATACAGTTTAAATGTATTCATATTTGAATTTGCATCCCAATATGACACTTTAAATACATCACAGAAGACTGAAATTTAACAAAATGCCTATTGTGTTTATTGAACTGTACACTGAGATGCTCAGTTGGTCAACATTCCCCTCCAGTGATTCCCCAACATCTTGTCAACATGTGCCGCAAAAATGGAGCTGATATCTTATACCAGTCATTCTTTATAGACATGTATCCATAACAAGGCTTAGGCCTCCCATATAGTCTGCAAAAACCTCTCCAAAACGTCACTTTTTAAACATCTTTATTTTCATGCATATAACTTGTCATAAATCTTTTTATTACCAAATTCTATCTTTCGTGTGGACAATATTTTTTTCATGTTTTCATGAGTGATTGAGATTAGGTCCCTGAATGGTCAAAAACCTCTTCAAATAGAAGTACATTTATAACACATATCTTACAGGTAGGTCCTCTCTTACTCTCTCATCATGTCACAAGCTGACAGGCTCCCAGAGGAAGGGTAATAAAAGGCCCCAGCTCTCTCAACTGCCCCTCTCCTCTCCAACAGCCATCAACCCAGAACATCCTGAAGACAGAACATCTAAAAGATCATCTGGGAATCCTTTCTTCCTCATGGAGCTTTTCAAAAGTGAGGTGAATATTCAATGTGATGTTTGTACAGTGCCTTTGGAAAATATTCAGACACCATGACTTTTTCCACATTTTGTTACGTTACAGCCTTATTTTAAAATGGATTAAAAAATATATATTTATATATTCAGCAAACTACACACAATAGCCCATCATTTGGGGCGGCAGGTAGCCTATTGGTTAAAGCATTGGGCTAGTAACCATAAGGTTGATGGATCGAATCCCAGAGCTGACAAGGTAAAAATCTGTTGTTCTGCCCCCGAACAAGGCACTGTTCAGCGGTAGCCCGTCATTGTAAATAAGAATTTGTTCTTAACTGACTTGCCTAGTTAAATATAAAACATTTAAATGACAAAGCAAAAACAGGTTTATAGAAACATTTATTAAAGATAAAAAATATACCTTCTTTACATAACAGTAAGTATTCAGACCCTTTATTTTGAGACTGTCAGAGTAAAAACCAAGCCATGAGGTAGAAGGAATTGTCTGTAGAGCTCCGAGACAGGATTGGGTCGAGGCACAGATCTTGGGAAGGGTACCAACACATTTCTGCAGCATTGAAGGTCCCCAAGAACAGAGTGGCCTCCATCATTCTAAAATGGAAGAAGTTTGGAACCACCAAGACTCTTCCTAGAGCTTGCGGCACGGCCAAACTGAGCAGTCGGGGGGAGATGGGACTTGGTCAGGGAGGTGACCAAGAATCTGATGGTCACTCTGACAGAGCTCAGGAGTTCCTCTGTGGAAATGGGAGAAACTTCCAGAAGGACAACCATCTCTCCACCTCTCCACCAATCAAGCCTTTATGGTAGAGTGGCCTGACGGAAGCCACTCCTCAGTCAAATGAACATGACAGCCCACTTGGAGTTTGCCAAAAGGCACCAAAAGGACTTTCAGACCATGAGAAACCAGATTCTCTCGTCTGATGAAACCAAGATTGAACTCTTTGGCCTGAATACCAAGCGTCACGTCTGGAGGAAACCTGTCACCATCCCTAGGGTGAAGCATGGTGGTGGCAGCGTCATGCTGTGGGGATGTTTTTCAGCAGCAGGGACTAGGAGACTAGTCAGGATCAAGGGAAAGATGAGCAAAGTACAGAGAGATCCTTGATGAAAACCTGCTCCAGAGCGCTCAGGACGTCAATCTGAGGGCGAAGGTTCACCTTCCAACAGGACAACAACCCTAAGCACACAGCCAAGACAATGCAGTAGTGGCTTCGAGTCAAGTCTCTGAATGTCCTTGAGTGGCCGAGCCAGAGCCTGGACTTGAACCCGATCTAACATCTCTGGAGAGACCTGAAAATAGCTGTGCAGCAACACTCCCCATCCAACCTGAAACCTGACAAAGCTTGAGAGAATCTGCAGAAAAGAATGGGAGAAACTCCCCAAATACAGGTGTGCCAAGCTTGTAGCATCATACCCAAGAAGACTCAATGCTGTAATCGCTGCCAAAGGTGCTTCGACAAAGTACTGAGTAAAGGGTCTGAATACTTATGTAAATGTTATTTTTCCATTTTTTATTTTTTAATAAATTAGCAACAATTTCTAAAGACCTGTTTTTGTTTTGTCATTATGGGATATTGTGTGTAGATTGATGAGGGGGAAAATTATTTAATACACAATAGAATAAGGCTGTAACGTAACAAAATGTGGAAAAAGCCAAGGGGTCTGAATACTTTCTGAAGGCATTGTATATAGCCATGTTATAAAGTATGAAAAGGCTTGTTCATTCACATGTCATGAATTCACTATGACATCATATTTGTATATATCCTAATGAATAAACTTTGGATGGAAACATGGTTATTATTTATTTAACAAGGTAAGTCAACTGAGAACACATTCTCATTTACAGCAACAACCTGGGGAATAGTTACAGGGGAGAGGAGGGAGAATGCATGAGCCAAATTGTAAACTGGGGATGATTAGGTGACCATGATGGTATGAGGGCCAGATGGGGAATTAATCCAGGACACCAGAGTTAACACCCCTACTCTTATGATAAGTGCAATGGGATCTTTAGTGACCACAGAGAGCCAAGACACCCGTTTAACGTCCCATCTGAAAGATGGCACCCTACACAAGGCAATGTCCCCAATCTGAATACTTTCCAAAGGCACTGGAAGTGATTGAGGAGACACCGTAATTGCTATATTCTAATTAAAATGATTGACCCATAAGAGAACACATGACCAAAGCAAGGCGTGACCATTTAGAAATAAAACAATATTCTTAATGATAAACATAATCTAATAAACAAATGTTTGCATAACCAACCAGGACCAACCCTGCTTAGCTTCAGAAGCAAGCCAGCTGTGGGAAGTAGGGTGGTATGCTGCTGGCTCCAAAATCAAGCTATATACAGCCTAATTGTTTCCCCTCAGCAAGCTCTGGTAAACAGTTGATGTAGTACACTGCTGCCACCACCAGGCCTGGAGGGCATTTTGACTTTGTTGATAGGGAGTTGTGTTGCTAAAAACGTAGCAGCTAACTAACTGGCTACTGATCAACCTATTGTGTGTATTGAACATTCATATTGGACTGTAGCAGCTAGCTATCTGGCTACTGATCAACCTATTGTGTGTATTGAACATTCATATTGAACAGCCTTACCTGTATAGTAGCACCAACACCCATCAGCCCAATCTCTTCTTGATGTCAAAGCTGCAGTGTATTGTTGGTATAGGAGTATTAAATTAATGAATAATCCTATTTATTTAAAGCCCCGCTAAGATGTCACCATACTATTCCTTTAAAGCCCCTCTGTTAGATATAAATCATCAGAGTGGGAAACCAACTGAAATGGAAACAATGGAGCAAATGTATCACTATCAGAGGGGTGTATTATGACATCATATAGAACTACTCAGACATTCCAAATCAGGCTTCATCCATATCATGAAGGTGGATATTGATCCAACCATTTCAAAAGTAATGACCGGGCTGACGGAAACAGGATATGCCTGTACAATTTTATTAATGCAGATAGACAATTTGTTTGTTTGTTTTACATGGTGGGATCATTATGTGTCAGTAAACATTTATGAGCGAGAAATGGTGGAAACTCCTTCATGAGCAAATATTGATTTAATAACCATCACATCTCAGTTAACTTGGAGTCACGCGATGATATGTTGTGTGGTCCTCCCTCTACGACTTGGGAAACCATGTAGTTTATTAGGCTACAGACGAAATAAGTTATGAACTTCACAGGGTGGTGAAACTGCATGTGATGAGCTTGATGCTCCTTTCCAATACATTTTGATGGTCTTATTCTGGTGACATGATGATCGATGCTTGGTTGCCATTTGACAAATAAAATAATATTGCTCTCATCCAAAATAATCTCATCATGTAGGTAGCCTCCAGCACTGTATATGTGAGCTGCTGGCTACAGTGCACGGGACAAGAGCACGTTTTCTATTTTACGCAAGTTTTTAAAACCATCAGTAGAGTTGAAAATGTGATGGAAACCCATTTAACTTGTATTTTTCCATTCGGCACATGGGAATTCAACAGCAAAAGTATTTTTTTGTCTCGTAAAGCCTTTGATCAGCAATAAGTCTGTTTGATAGAAACATTTCTTGTGTAAAAATGCATATATTGTTTAATGCAGATTTTAGAATATTCACATGAACATCTGTTGCAAATTACATGGAAACTTAGCTACTAAGGTGGATATTGATCCAACACCTGCTACTTATTCAAACCAGCCCACTAGGCACAGACGTCCGTTCAACATCTAGTTTCTATTTACATTTCTTTGGTTCGTCAACTAAAGTGAATTCTACATGAAATCAACACAAAATGTCACCTGTCATTGGATTTAGGTTGCAAGTCCATGAAACAAAAGGTGTTTTGTTGAAATGACGTGGAAACAACGTTTATTCAACCAGTGAGAGGCTTGTAAATGCACCCAGGAAAGTGGAACGAGGAACTCTTCATTGAGACAATGATGAAACAGCAATCCGTGGGAGAGTTGTGGTGGATATTATAAAATAAGGATCTGCTGGAGTCCAAGTCAAACCAAGATTCTTTATTTCTGAGCTCAGAGAGAATAACAGTTACACAGCGCAGTGTAGACAGTCTGAATTCCTGAAGCATTGGGTGATGGGCACATGTCTTTAAAGTTTCCTGTTCCTGGGAGGGACTTTATTCATACAAGGACACAGGTGCAAACTGGTTTGCAACGCAGGATGATACTCCCAGGAACAGGAGATTATAATAGGACAGTTTCACAAGGTTAGTCTGTGGTGGTTAATTGCTGTATTACCAAATGAGGAGAGACAAAGTTCACACACCAGTAAGTTAAATTACATCTTTAATAATAAGATCTTTGCAATGACAAACACAAACTCAGCAAGAAAAGAAACGTCCCTTTTTCTTCCACAGAAAAAAATGTACGGATCTTTTTCAGGACCCTGTCTTTCAAAGATTATTCGTAAAAATCCAAATAGCTTCACAGATCTTTGTTGTAATGGGTTTCAACACTGTTTCCCATGCTTGTTCAATGAACCATAAACAATTAATGAACATGCACCTGTGGAACGGTCGTTAAGCCACTAACATCTTATAGACGGTAGGCAATTAAAGTCACAGTTATGAAAACTTAGAACACTAAAGAGGCCTTTCTACTGACTCTGAAAAACACCAAAAGAAAGATGCCCAGGGTCCCTGCTCATCTGCGTGAACGTGCCTTAGGCATGCTGCAAGGAGGCATGAGGACTGCAGATGTGGCCAGGGAAATAAATTGCAATGTCCGTACTGTGAGACGCCTAAGACAGCGCTACAGGGAGACAGGACGGACAGCTGATCGTCTTCGCAGTGGCAGACCACGTGTAACAACACCTGCACCGGATCGGTACATCCGAACATCACACCTGCGGGACAGGTACAGGATGGCAACAACAATTGCCCGAGTTACACCAGGAATGTACAATCCCTCTATCAGCGCTCAAACTGTCCGGAATAGGCTGAGAGAGGCTGGACTGAGGGCCTGTTGTAAGGCAGGTCCTCACCAGACATCACCGTCAACAATGTCGCCTACGGGCATAAACCCATCGTCACTGGACCAGACAGGACTGGCAAAAAGTGCTCTCACTGACGAGTCGCGGTTTAGTCTCACCAGGAGTGATGGTCGGATTCGAGTTCATCGTCGAAGGAATGAGCGTTACACCGAGGCCTGTACTCTGGAGCGGGATCGATTTGTAGGTGGAATGTCCATCATGGTCTGGGGCAGTGTGTCACAGCATCATCGGACTGAGTTTGGTGTCATTGCAGGCAATATCAACGCTGTGCATTACAGGGAAGACATCCTCCTCCCTCATGTGGTACCCTTCCTGCAGGCTCATCCTGACATGACCCTCCAGCATGACAATGCCACCAGCCATACTGCTCCTTCTGTGCGTGATTTCCTGCAAGACAGGAATGTCAGTGTTCTGCCATGGCCAGCGAAAAGCCCGGATCTCAATCGCATTGAGCACGTCTGGGACCTGTTGGATCGGAGGGTGAGGGCTAGGGCCATTCTCCCCAGAAATGTCCAGAAACTTGCAGGTGCCTTGGTGGAAGAGTGGGGTAACATCTCACAGCAAGAACTGGCAAATCTGGTGAAGTCCATGAGGAGATGCACTGCAGTACTTAATGCAGCTGGTGGCCACACCAGATACTGAATGCTACTTTTGAATTTGACCCCCCCTTTGTTCAGGGACACATTTCTGTTAGTCACAAGTCTGTGGAACTTGTTCAGTTTGTCTCATTTGTTGAATCTTAGGTTCATACAAATATTTACACATGTTAAGTTTATTGAAAATAAACGCAGTTGACAGTGAGAGGACGTTTCTTTTTTTGCTGAGTTTACAATTACCATTTTCTATTACAGAGTCTGTGATCATTTTAATTTCATTAAATCATCCGTGGGCCAACAATGCAAATGTAAACAATGGAGCAAATGCATCACAACCAAATATCACTTTATATCTGTAGTGCTGGAGGAAAGACACCGAGATAAACACAAACACAGTGTCAGAGTTTAAAAAAGGACCATTTAAACACAAGGAATCTGATCTACTCTATATTCAAACTGACATACTCCATATTCACTTCATGTTTTCTAACAAAAACATACAAATATATGTTTAAGAATACTTTGTACAATGCAATTGCATATGGTATAAACAAGTAAACACATTCTCAGTCAACAATATAAGACAATGGGAGCACTGTGTATGTTCTCTGATGAATTTTAAGTCAATGTGATGTTAAATATCAATTTACACACTAGGAGAAGTAATTATTCTCCCGTGTGGATTCTCACATGACGTTTAAGTGACCGTGATGAGTAATATGTCTTCCCACAGTCTGAGCATTTGCAAGGGTTCTCCCCTGTGTGCAGTCTCATGTGTTCTTTCAGCTTTCCTGAATGGTTAAAACGCTTTCCGCAGTGGGAGCAGCGGTAAGGCTTTTCCCCTGTGTGTATTCGCTTATGAGCGTTCAGGTTTCCTGACTCTCTAAAACTCTTTCCACAATGGGAGCAGTGGTAAGGCTTCTCCCCTGTGTGAATTCGCTCATGAGATTTCATGTTTCCTAACTTGTTAAAACTCTTTCCACACTGGGCGCAATGGTGTGGCTTCGCTCCTGTGTGTATCCTCTCATGTCTTTTCAGGCTTCCTAATCTGGTAAACCTAGTTCCACACTGGGAGCAGTGGTAAGGCAACTCCCCTGTGTGTATTCGCTCATGAGCTTTCAGGCTTCCTAACTGGTTAAAACTCTTTCCACATTGGGAGCAGAGGTGTCGTCTTGCTGGTTTGGACATCTTTGGTTCCTCGAGGTTTGGTTCTCCTCCTGCCAAAGACAGTGTTTATTTAAAGAGAGACCTGAATGAAACCTGTTACGGGATTTTTGTGTTTAACTTCTTGTCAATATGGGGGCGCTGTTTTCACTTTGTAAAAAAACGTTCCCAAATTAAACTGCCCCATACTCAATTCTTGCTCGTACAATATGCATATTATTATTACTATTCGATAGAAAACACTCTCTAGTTTCTAAAACCGTTTGAATTATATCTGTGAGTAAAACAGAACTCAAGTTGGAGCAAACTTCCTGTCAGGAAGTGAGAAATCTGAAATCAGGCACTCTGTTCCAGGGTCAGTTAATTAATTTGCAATTATTCTATTGGTCGACATGCACTGCATACGATTTCCCCTAGATGTCAGTAAGCAGTGAGGATTTGAATGGTGTTGCTAGGTAGATCTGAGGCCGTATAAATGGTCTTGGAACGAGGGGTGCACCCTTTTCAACGTTCGTCATGGCGCAAAGCAGACCTCAGGATGGCATTCTGAAAAGCTCACGTTATCGGCGTTAGATATATCCGGCTCTGATTTTATTCGATATAGGTGTTAGAAACATCATAACATAGTTATTTTAAACCGAGTTATATCAGTTTATATGAATATATTGCGATTTTCTGAATTTTCTTTGTGCTGCGTTTTGAAGAGTTGGGCATGTCTGGGCCACATAGCTAATGTTTGCTGCTAATTACACGGTTGAAGACGACATTCTACAGCCGAGCAACGATTATTATGGACAAAGGACAACTTGCCCAAGATTCTGATGGAAGCTCAACAAATAGTAAGAAGTCTTTATGCTGTTAATTCGTATTTATGTTGAAAAATGTTAAACAATACTTCCGCCATTAATTTCGGCACGGTCTCGCTGTAACGCACGCTGTATGTCGTAGTAACGTTAATTTTAAAAATCTAACACAGCGGTTGCATTAAGAACTAATGTATCTTTCATTTGCTGTCCAACCTGTATTTTTTAGTAAAGTTTATGATTAGTTATTGATTAGATTAGGTGCCTCTCCCAAGATTTCTCCCGACATTTTGTTGGCAGCTTGGCTACTATTCTCATTGTATAACCACGATTTGTGCCGCTAAATATGCACATTTTCGAACAAACAATATATGTATTGTGTAATATGATGTTATAGGACTGTCATCTGAAGAAGTTTGAGAAGGTTAGTGAAAAAATAAATATATTTTGCTGGTTTATTCGTTATCGCTATTGTTGGCTTGAATCAATGCTGCTGTGTGGTTGGCTATTGTAGTAAGCTAATATAATGCTAAATTGTTTGTGACTCGTTAGAGGTTAATGACTAAAATATGTATACATTTACATTTGACTTAGATGTTACTGTATGAATGAAACTTATTATAATCATAATGCTGAATGTAATGTGTTCCTTATTAGAAAGAATGGAGTTATCTTCAGACAGGCTGGAATGCTGTGTTCCTTAGAGGACATTCTGTCTCTACCCAGGGAGGGGAGAGAACTTGGGTTGGTTGTAGATAGTTTAACAGGTGCCAGACAACGTAATGAGGCTGTGAACTGTATTGCCATTGTATTCTAGAGGAGGATGGACATTAAAACTTATGACATCATCTTTATTATATAACCTGATGTAAAATGTACTATGATTCAGTACTCTCGAGAATAAACGCTATTGATTGATTGATTTTGAGACTGGTTTCTGTCCATTTTATGCTGATAAGTATCTTACAAATTCTTATGTATGGACAGAGTGTTTTAATTGAATTGGTTGATAAACATAAAGGAATTAAAATTCCTTTAACAAACCTCTTCATGATAATGCTGCCTTGTATGAGGTGTCATGACCGTACCGATTATCTCTCACCCCCAACTTAGGAGAGATCTAGGGGTATGAAGATGTGGGGGGTTTTTGACCCCTCACGCCCATTGTAAATCTTAGGCAACAGACAAAATTATTTTGTCCTCTCACTATGGAGAACCGGCCTCAGAACATTAAACATGGAATAAATGGACTTTGGAACAATGGTTTCCGTCAGCCACAATGGTGGTCATGACGATAGATGGAATATGAAAATTAATGTCATTTTTGTTTTGTTATTAAAGGTTAAAGGACGACGTCATTATGAAAACATTGTAACTTTAAGAGTTTTCCTAGTATATGCTTGATGTTTATACATTGTACGTTGTGTGGAAAATATTCAAATCAAAGAGAATGTTTTGGTAGAGATGAAATGTGAAGTTAGTTGTCTAAAATTGGATTTGAGTAAAATCTAGACCTTGCCTCATAACTTGGTAGGCCCAGAGAATTGCCTTAAAAGCGGTTACGCCCACATCTGACCCGAGGGTATAAGACATGTGAGTTAAGAATTAACATATCAGACTAAGTGACCCGAGCTGCAGCAAAGGTCTGAGTAGTCAACGAACCCAAAACACAACACGAGGTTGAAGACAAAGGAATCCTTTTCTACTCATGCTATGGATGAATAGCTGCGTCTAAGCAAAGGTCTGAGTAGTCAACGAACCCAAAACACAACACGAGGTTGAAGACAAAGGAATCCTTTTCTACTCATGCTATGGATGAATAGCTGCGTCTAAGCAAAGGTCTGAGTAGTCAACGAACCCAAAACGCAACACGAGGTTGAAGACAAAGGAATCCTTTTCTTCTCATGCTATGGATGAATAGCTGCGTCTAAGCGGGTGAATTCAAGCCGGACCACCCGGTCTCCACCCACCATCGAATCGTGGTATCTACACTGTTTTCATTCCTACGCCGTGAGCCCTGAGCTACAGGGCTGGCTGTCCTCAGAAGAACCCTTTCAGAACAAGGGTGAGGAATCAGACCACTAAGCAAAAAGGACACTGACATCGTGAGGACAACCAGAGAGTTGCACCAGAGAAGTGCGTCATTTCTTGAAGCCTAAACGGCCCACGCGGAGAGACCCACAGCGGAGACCTTCAACACGTAATTACATCATTATATTCTGACCCATAAGAGCGGCAGTTCGGGGCAAGGCTAGGGTTCAAATAAGCATAGCTGACAAATGCACTCAAATGTATATTTCTCTCGTGTACTTTCTCTTTTAAATCCCCATTTTGGGTAACACGCGTCAGAGTGTGTTGGCCCGTTGTACTAAGTTCTAATCAACAGCCTAGACTGTGTTTTTGTTTATGCGTATCTTTTATTATCATTTTAGCTTTCTAGTAAATAAATAGTCAACTAAAATTGGTGTGGTACGAACTCATTGGTGGGACTCGGGTTTGTGCAGATTCCTGGATTATGCGACGTTCACAATGAGACTGTAGAGGAAATTTATTAATTAGCGACTGTTGTCAAATCGATATTCTGATATTCTTTGAGGTAATTTGGGAAATAGAAACTCAATAAAACTAATTTTCCCATGGTGCCCAGGTTAATGAGTTAATAATGGTCTGATTCATTTAATCACGCAATTATAAACCGTTAATCATTCGATGAGCAGCAGTCGTCACATTAACTAATACAACGTCACGACATATTGGCACCCCGTGGGAGGCATCGAAGATAAAACTATGGCTGCACTTTGGGTTAATTCCATACCAATTGTGTAGCAAGATACATATATACCATTAACTTCTCTTATCTACGGATACCGGATGCGGGTTTGAATTCGACAACATACGGTGATCGCCACAAATAGTCATATTAAACATTCCTGAAAATACAAGTGTCTCACATGCTTCAAAAGCCTAGAATCTTGATAATCCAACTGCGTTGTCAGATTTAAAAAAGGATTTACTGCGAAAGAATACGATGTGATTATCTGAGCACAGAGCCCCATACCAAACTACTTTTTCAACCAGCACAGGCGTAACAAAATCACAGATAGCAATGAAATAAATAGTTTACCTTTGAAGATCTTGCTCTGTTTGCAATCCCAAGGCTCATTGTTACACAATGAATGGTCTTTTGTTCAGTTAAATCCATTTTTATAGCCTAACACGAAACATTTTGTGAACGCTTATCTCGTTGAATTTCGTGTCATTCAATTTTCGACTAAACATTCGACGTAAATACACAGACTAAACCTGACTTTATCCAGTCATGTTTGGTTTCCTTGCAATCAACTGTTTGTTTGTAACGCAACCAAACTTGATGGGTCATTTCGCGGGACGTGTTGACCCGAAAAAAACGATTGGAAGACAACAAGTAACGACCTCATTGTGCACCAATTATATGACCACTGTCTCGTTGATTGACTGTATTTTAACCCAATGACCACCAATGGTCTTGAAATCTAGCTGGGTAGATAGCCAATGAGCAGAGGTAAACGGCAATATCTAATGTTTGTGTTTTGGAAGACCAACCCATGTAGTAAACTCCGGCGTAAATATCGTCATTCGCCATTGAAGTTTCATACTGGAAGTAGCCAAACTCATTACGCACAGCACTGTTTCGCTAACAAGCATCTTCAGATGTTTATATATCGAAAATCATGGCGAAAAAATCAGGGAAAGCTAAATCTAAGACTAGATATACGAATGTACACAAAATTATAGAGGAAATTGATCGTGAAAGTGAAACATATGCTTTTGGAAGACGACTCAGTTAGCGACCATGACTCAAATGGAAGCATATTTTTTGAACGGAGAGGACATTGTTTTGGACTGGTAAGTTCTTCTCATGCTAATGCCGTTGTTTGAAATGAATAATATAAAATATTATTTGTGATTGTTTTTACATTTTATTTGCAATACAGTGGGGAGAACAAGTATTTGATACACTGCCGATTTTGCAGGTTTTCCTACTTACAAAGCATGTAGAGGTCTGTAATTTTTATCATAGGTACACTTCAACTGTGAGAGACGGAATCTAAAACAAAAATCCAGAAAATCACATTGTATGATTTTTAAGTAATTAATTTGCATTTTATTGCATGACATAAGTATTTGATCACCTACCAACCAGTAAGAATTCCGGCTCTCACAGACCTGTTAGTTTTTCTTTAAGAAGCCCTCCTGTTCTCCACTCATTACCTGTATTAACTGCACCTGTTTGAACTCGTTACCTGTATAAAAGACACCTGTCCACACACTCAATCAAACAGACTCCAACCTCTCCACAATGGCCAAGACCAGAGAGCTGTGTAAGGACATCAGGGATAAATTGTAGACCTGTACAAGGCTGGGATGGGCTACAGGACAATAGGCAAGCAGCTTGGTGAGAAGGCAACAACTGTTGGCACAATTATTAGAAAATGGAAGAAGTTCAAGATGACGGTCAATCACCCTCGGTCTGGGGCTCCATGCAAGATCTCACCTCGTGGGGCATCAATGATCATGAGGAAGGTGAGGGATCAGCACAGAACTACACGGCAGGACCTGGTCAATGACCTGAAGAGAGCTGGGACCACAGTCTCAAAGAAAACCATTAGTAACACACTACGCCGTCATGGATTAAAATCCTGCAGCGCACGCAAGGTCCCCCTGCTCAAGCCAGCGCATGTCCAGGCCCGTCTGAAGTTTGCCAATGACCATCTGGATGATCCAGAGGAGGAATGGGAGAAGGTCATGTGGTCTGATGAGACAAAAATAGAGCTTTTTGCTCTAAACTCCACTCGCCGTGTTTGGAGGAATAGAAGGATGAGTACAACCCCAAGAACACCATCCCAACCGTGAAGCATGGAGGTGGAAACATCATTCTTTGGGGATGCTTTTCTGCAAAGGGGACAGGACGACTGCACCGTATTGAGGGGAGGATGGATGGGGCCATGTATCGCGAGATCTTGACCAACAACCTCCTTCCCTCAGTAAGAGCATTGAAGATGGGTCGTGGCTGGGTCTTCCAGCATGACAACGACCCGAAACACACAGCCAGGGCAACTAAGGAGTGGCTCCGTAAGAAGCATCTCAAGGTCCTGGAGTGGCCTAGCCAGTCTCCAGACCTGAATCCAATAGAAAATCTTTGGAGGGAGCCGAAAGTCCGTATTGCCCAGCGACAGCCCCGAAACCTGAAGGATCTGGAGAAGGTCTGTATGGAGGAGTGGGCCAAAATCCCTGCTGCAGTGTGTGCAAACCTGGTCAAGAACTACAGGAAACGTATGATCTCTGTAATTGCAAACTAAGGTTTCTGTACCAAATATTCAGTTCTGCTTTTCTGATGTATCAAATACTTATGTCATGCAATAAAATGCAAATTAATTACTTAAAAATCATACAATGTGATTTTCTGGATTTTTGTTTTAGATTCCTTCTCTCACAGTTGAAGTGTACCTATGATAAAAATTACAGACCTCTACATGCTTTGTAAGTAGGAAAACCTGCAAAATCGGCAGTGTATCAAATACTTGTTCTCCCCACTGTATATAAAAATGTAATGAAATGTTTAAAGTACACATTGGCTATACTTCCTCCAGCGCATGCTTCCTCAACTCAGTCTACATATTATGGATTAGAGGGAGCATGGTCGAGATGCGTGTGTCTGCCGCCAACGTGTCCATCCCCAACGTGTGTCCATCCCCCAATGAAGCTGGTTCATCCAGCTGGACCCCTGCTGTCTCTGGCTCCACACCTCCCGGGCCATCTAGAGGTAAACTGTTCATATTTACTCTTGAGGGCTATATAAACAGATTTGATTTGATAGAGGACTGAGGGTCTTCCAAATATTGAAAGTGTGTAAATAGTTACCTGTGTTATTTTGTAAATGTATATATATTTTTTCCCTATTTTCTTCTCTCCATTTTTTGGGGGGGTGTGTTAGAATACCATTTTGGTATTTTGTATATAGTTATTTGTTTCAAAATGTATACCTTCACCAATTTGGCCACTTGGGTACATTTGGGCTACATGTGTGGGACACCTGGGTGACTTCATGTTAAATGTCATGTAGCATACTCATTTTGGAAGTTATCATTCTGAAACTTTGCACAAGTACTGTTGCCTTATGTTTTCCACTGAAATTGTCCCCATATTCATATCTGAATGTTTGTTTTATCTTGTTCATTTTAAAGATGATGATACAACAATTAAAAAGAAAAAACGTATTGTTTTTTCATTGTATTATCTAAACCAGATCTATTGTGTTATATTCTCCTACATTCAATTCACATTTACACAAACTTCAGAGTGTTTTCTTTCAAATGGTACCAAGAATATGCATATCCTTGCTCCTGGGCCTGAGCTAGAGGCAGTTAGATTTGGGTATGTCTTCAGGCGGAAATTGAAGGGGAGGGGGGGGGGGGGGGGGGGGGGTAGCTGTAAGATTAATAGCTTTTGGGTTAATTCCATACCAATTGTGTAGCAAGATACATATATACCATTAATAGCTATAGGCAGGACTGGTGTGGGAGAAGCGTGTGTGTGTCGTTCCATTTCACCCAGATACTGGTCGGGAGAGAACCACACCTGTGGTACATCTGACGAAAGCCAGTGTGTCGGAGGGTCTACTGAATGCTACGAGCTAGGGCATATGTACCAGCGGATGCAGGCATTCTGAGAATAATACTAGTGGCCCAACTAGTAGGTCGCTTTCAGGAGTGATCTGACTCGGTCATAAGCAATTCCTAGAGCAGAGGACATATGAGCCAGCCATTACGGAAATTTGAGTAGATATATTCGTTTGACGAAAGCCATTATCTTTCTACCTCTCGCATTTGGTAACGTGAAGAGTTTAAGGGTTGAACGTGAGACGTCACCTAGTAAACCCGTTCCCTTGTTGGGGGTCACTTCCCTTGCGCCGGGAAGTGGAAACCCCGCGCAAGGAAAGCTAAGCATTGCGCCAGATGCTAAGCTAAGAAAGGGGAGCAGCCATTTTTGTTTTCCCCTTTGTTCATAGTGAATTCCCGCGCTGGGTGGGAATCATGTGAGATCTCAGCTTGCGCTATCAGTAACCTCTGGCGAAGAATCGGCAGTCATTTTTCATGAAATAATTCAGGTTACGCTGTAGGATATCAATCCAGTCTCAACTGATTGGATATCATTGTCTCATTCAATTTAATACATACATTAAATTGATACACTACCTTTCCAGGTTGGTTATTGGAATAATACACAAACTAATGTCTTCTAACCAATGAGACATAGTTAAACTTTTCAACGTTAATGAAGCAATACAGACCACATTGAAGTGTCTGGAGTTTAGTTTGTGTGTTCTAGAATCTTGTAAAGATAGGGGGGTTGACTGGGACAGACAATGTAACATCCATAATGTTTTAAGGAAAAGGTTTTGTAAAACAAGCACCTTACATCAGATCATCTTGAAACTTTCTCTCTAAAGCTAACTTTCATCAAGGTCTTATATGGTCTATTGGTTTCTCTCTTCATTGGCAGAATCCTTTTTCAGTGTTATATTCATAACATCCATATCCACCAGTCTATCTTCCTGTCAACTAACAGAACTCTGCTGGTTGTCCTGGTAACAGATACCAGTCTATCTTCATGTCAACAGAACTCTGCTGGTTGTCCTGGTAACAGATACCAGTCTATCTTCCTGTCAACTAACAGAACTCTGCTGGTTGTCCTGGTAACAGATACCAGTCTATCTTCCTGTCAACTAACAGAACTCTGCTGGTTGTCCTGGTAACAGATACCAGTCTATCTTCCTGTCAACTAACAGAACTCTGCTGGTTGTCCTGGTAACAGATACCAGTGGGCAGATCTATTGTATTTGTTCAAACTAAACTACAGCACTTACTTTGATGTGTCAAATCTGATCCTTTCTTCTCTCCTCCTCCTCTCACAGTTCCACTCAGCCCCGTTGTTTTCCTGCAGTCCACCAGCAGCACAGACAACCTCTTTATACCCAGCAGTAAGGCGCTACCGGGAGAAGCACGACACGGGGACTCCGGGAGGGAGGAAGGGCTAGCGTTGTCCTGGTAACCATAAAGAGGGGACACAGACACATATCATTATGGATGCTGATGTCACTGTTGTCATAAAGTGCTTTACAGAAACCCAGCCCAGCCCCAGATAGAGCAAGCTGTATGCTAGACCAGACCAAGCTGTACCATCTGGTGGTCTGATCTGGAGAGACTCTTCTCTGACTCATCAGCATCAGGATGTTGTTGAGGCTCCCCAGAGGATCCACGATAGTCATGTCTCTCTCCTGTGTTAATGAGAACATCAAACAGATAGTGAACTTTACGACCGTCTATTATAATCATAGGGTCTTACAAGAGGCATTAATCTCTCTAAACAGCCTAAAATGCAAATGTTGAAGGGTCGTTGCACTAAATGGGTTCCTTTTGCATCCCTTTGATATCTTAAATATAAATTATGCTCCAACATTGCATTTTAAAAGCCTGTTATACTAGTTACATGGATAAATTACATGGATAATTTAATACATCTATTTTAAAAGTCCCCAAAATATATGTACCAATGGCAGATTAAAACTAACAAAGGCAGATGGCCCCTTTAACAATTCCTACAGTACTGAACAACATATTCACGTGTAGAACTTCAGTAGAATGGCCCTTAAAACCCCCCACATTAGTTCAACAACGGCATAGTGTGTGACTCTGTTTTTAAGACAGTACTCACTGGAGTTAATCTGATATTCTGTCTCCTCCTCTTTCACTCCCAAGACGTCTTCCTCCTTCACCTTTATTGAGATAGCATCCTCTTCCTCTCTAAAAGGTTCTTCCTCTGTTTCCTCTATAACAGGGGTGTCAGAGTCAAGGCCCGCGGGCCACATCCGGCCCGCGAGAAGGTTTTTTACGGCCCCTGGGATGATCTTGATTTATTATTAGAACCGGCCCGCAGACCGCAGCAAGCCGGCAGCCCGCAGATCTTTTACACGCACCAATACTACATTTCCCACAATGCAACGGTGACGCACCGAGCAGTAGGCTGCTTCATTTCAATATTTATTGGCACAGCAGTCGTCAGCATCACAGTAAAATTAACTTTCAGATACCCATCAAAAATGGCAAAACGGAAGGTGGACACTGAGAACCGGGGGTTTCAAACAAGGTGGGAGTCGGAGTATATGTTCACGGAGGTAGCTGGAAAACCTGTGTGTCTTCTGTGTGGAGAAAGTGTGGCGGTACTGAAAGAGTATAATCTGAGACGACATTATGAAACGAAACACGCGGACAAAAACAAGAATATGGACATGGAACAAAGGCTACAAAAGGCAGAGGAATTAAAACGAGGCCTCAAATCTCGACAGGCTCTGTTCAAAAAAGCCAAATCACAAGGCCAGGCTGCTGTCAAGGCCAGTTTTATTTTGGCAGAAGAGATCGCTAAATCAGCCCGGCCATTTACGGAGGGGGATTTCATCAAAAACTGCATGATTAAAGTTTGTGACGAAGTTTGCCCAGAAAAAAGGCAACTCTTTTTAAATGTGAGTCTGAGCAGAAACACCATTGCCGTAGGTTTTCAGTAGGTTCAATTAGGTTCACTAGACTATATGCGTCATTTAAAAAATTTTCAATGAACATTCGAACAGTCCGGCCCTCGGCTTGTAGCTAAATTTTTTATTTGGCCCTCCGTCCATTTGACTTTGACACCCCTGCTCTATAACATCCTCTTCTTCTTTCACGACAATGTTCAGCCTCAGAGCTTCATTCTGCATACAGCAGACCTCTTCTTTAACGGGGGATGAGTAGTTTAGTGAGCTCATGGTCTGGGATGTTAGAATTAGCGACTAGCCTAACGCTAGGCTCAGTATCAATGTTTAACAACTTTGCAAATTGAACAAGCAAATTAGGTTAAAGTTAACCAGTTCATACGTCAACAGAACTGCGTTTACAACACTGTGATTAGCTAATGTACATTAACATGGTCTAAAGCGTCAATCTTTCAGTTTTATGTTGGCTAGCAAGCTACCGAGGAGGTTGAAAGAGTAGCCGTGTTGTTGTTCCTGAAGAAGCGTCCCGTCCAGTCCATTATACGTCACGCAAGAATTAACACCTGAAAGACGCATATCGCCTTCTGCTGGCTGGAGTTGGTAACGCAGTTTGGTAACACTTTTGTATTGGAAAGAACGTCATAATAATTTAACAATAAACTGATATACTGTAAATGATGAATACATACTTCTATGAATAGGTAGTGTTTTAATAAACATTTGCTCTGTTAATTTTTCACATTCGTTTTTATCTAGATGTGACGGTACTATTCCATTAAAGCTACGCTCTTTAAGATACAAATCATCCTGTAAACCAGGGGTGGGCAACTCCAGTCCTCGGGGCCTGATTGGTGTCACACTTTTTCTCCATCGCTAGCAAACACAGCTGATTAATCAAACTGCATCCTAAACTGAAGATTATGATTAGGTGATTATTGGAGTCTGGTGTGTTAGCTGGGGCTGGAAGCTATGATCCCTTATTGATGTCACTAGTTAAATCCCCTTCAATCAGTGTAGATGAAGGGGGGAAGACAGGTTAAATAAGGCATTTTAGGCCTTGAGACAAATGAGACATGGCTTGTGTATGTGTGCCATTCAGACGGTGAATGGGGAAGACAAAATATTTAAGTGTCTTTGAACGGGGGATGGTAGTAGGTCCCAGGCGCCGGTTTGTGTCAAGAACTGCAACGCTGCTGGGGTTTTCCAGCTCAACGGTTTCCCATGTGTAGCAAGATGGTCCACCATCCTAACAGTGCCGTTTAAGATGAGGCAGAACGATTTGTTTTTTCATGAGCATGGCCTTAATTCTATTACAGCATATTGGATGACTGTCATTCATATTCCATTCACCCTGTTCAATGTAACAGCAATAGGTTTAAGCTACTACATGATACTAACATTTTCCCTATACCCATCATGAGATTGCTACAACCTAGCCAATGACTGAAAGTTTAGAACGTAGGTGCACACAGGTCGAGATAGTTTTTTTTAGGTGAGAGACAGTCTTGAAGACATCACCAACTAATTATCATGGTCCAAACACACCAAGACAGTCGTGAAGAGGGCACGACAACAAGTTTTCCACCTCGGGAGACTGAAAAGATTTGGCATGGGTCCCCAGATCCTCAAAAAGTTCTACAGCTGCACCATCGAGAGCATCCTGACCGGTTGCATCACCGCCTGGTATGGCAACTGCTCGGCATCTGACCGTAATGCACTACAGAGGGTAGTGAACATCACTGGGGCCAAGCTTCCTGCCATCCAGGACTTATATAAAGAAAGACCCAAAAATTGTCTCATAGACTGTTTTCTCTGCTCCCACACGTCAAGCGGTACCGGAGCACCAAGTCTAGAACCAAAAGGCTTCTTAACAGCTTCTACCCCCAAGCCATAAGACTGCTGAACAATTAATCAAATGGCCCCCTGGACTATTTACATTGACCCCACCTCCATTTGTTTTGTACACTGCTGCTAGTTGCTGTTTATTATCTATGAAATGTCACTTCACCCCTACCTACATGTACAAATTACCTCGACTAACCTGTACCCCCGCACATTGACTCGGTACCAGTACCCCCTGTATATAGCCTTGTTATTGTTATTTTATTGTGTTACTTTTTATTATTTTTTTACTTTTGGTCATTTGCTAATTTTCTTAACTCTACTTGAACTGTACTGTCAGTTAAGGGCTTGTAAGTAAGCAATTCACTGTAAGGTCTACACTTGTTGTATTCGGCGCATTTGACAAATAAAGTTTGATTTTATTTGACAAATTCAGGTATGTTTATCCCGTTTTTTTCTGTTTAAGAAACGTTTGTCTCTAGAGAGTTGAAAACAGCAGGTCTGGGACAGGTAGCACCTCCGGTGAACAGGTCAGGGTTCCATAGCCGCAGGCAGAACAGTTGAAACTGGAGCAGCAGCACGGCCAGCTGGACTGGGGACAGTAAGGAGTCATCATGCCAGGTAGTCCTGAGGCATGGTCCTAGGGCTCAGGTCCTCCGAGAGAGAGAAAGAAAGAAAGAGAGAAAGAGAGAATTCGAGAGAGCATACTTAAATTCACACAGGACACCAGATAAGACAGGAGAAATACTCCAGATATAACAGACTGACCCCAGCCCCCCGACACATAAACTTCTGCAGCATAAATATTGAAGGCTGAGACAGTATGGGTCAAGAGACACTGTGGCCCCATCCGATGATACCCCCGGACAGGGCCAAACAGGCAGGATATAACCCCACCCACTTTGCCAAAGCACAGCCCCCACACCACTAGAGGGATATCTTCAACCACCAACTTACCATCCTGAGACAAGGCCGAATATAGCCCACAAAGATCTTCGCCATGGCACAACCCAATGGGGGGTGCCAACCCATGAATACGGCTGCACAGTATTGTCTCTTCTCGATGGCGGTTATAATATCGATTAGTACCTTGAGCGGGGTTGAGGTGCACCCATGACCAGCTCGGAAACCGCATTGCACAGCGGAGAAGGTTCATGCTGAAAGAGCTCTGATAGGTTGGAGGATGTCCTCCGGAAGTTGTCATAATTACTGTTTAAGTCTATGGAAGCCTTGAGAACCATGAGCCTCCTAGGTTTTGTATTGAAGTCAATGTACCCAGAGGAGGACGCAAAATAGTATGTTTTATTCAATTATTTGGTGATGTGATTATATTTAGTATAGTTTTATCCAAAAATGATTTTATTTTAATGTTTTACCAATTTATTTTCTTCTGAAACTCACTGAAAATCCCATTTTGCAGGGCTCTGGCAGTGCTACTCCTTGCACAAAGGCAGAGGTAGCGGTCCTGCTACTGGGTTGTTGCCCTCCTACGGCCTCCTCCACGTCTCCTGATGTACTGGCCTGTCTCCTGGTAGCGCCTCCATGCTCTGGACACTACCCTGACAGACACAGCAAACCTTCTCGCCACAGCTCGCATTGATGTGCCATCCTGGATAAGCTGCACTACCTGAGCCACTTGTGTGGGTTGTAAACTCCGTCTCATGCTACCACTAGAGTGAAAGCACCAATGTGTGTAAGCATTCAAAAGTGACCAAAACATCAGCCAGGAAGCATAGGAACTGAGAAGTGGTCTGTGGTCACCACCTGCAGAATCACTCCTTTATTGGGGGTGTCTTGCTAATTGCCTATAATTTCCACCTTTTGTCTATTCAATTTGCACAACAGCATGTGAAATTTATTGTCAATCAGTGTTGCTTCCTAAGTGGACAGTTTGATTTCACAGAAGTGTGATTGACTTGGAGTTACATTG
This sequence comes from Salvelinus fontinalis, assembly GCF_029448725.1. Lineage (NCBI taxonomy): Eukaryota > Metazoa > Chordata > Actinopteri > Salmoniformes > Salmonidae > Salvelinus > Salvelinus fontinalis. Next base: position 37,480 of record NW_026600564.1, on the reverse strand, counting down.
TGTTGTTTAAGTGTTCCCTTTATTTTTTTGAGCAGTGTATATATAAAGAAAATATTGCATTACCAAAAGCACAATTCTATTTTTGTAAAAATGAGACAAGAGTACGAGCATATGTGTGTTCTCTCATGAACTTTATGTAGCCTGTATTTGATGTGATATACTCCTTTCGAGACAGGATTGTGTCACAGATCTGGGGAAGTGGACCAAAACATTTCTGCAGAATTGAAGGTCCCCATCGTCTTAAAAGGAAGAAGTTTGAAACCACCAAAACCCTTCCTACTGCTGGCTGCCCGGCCAAACTGAACAATCGGGGGAGAAGGGCCTTGGTCAGGGAGGTGACCAAGAACCCAATGGTCACTCTGACAGAGCTCCTCTGTGGAGATGGGAGAACCTTCCAGAAGGACAACCATCTCTGCATCACTCCACCAAGCAGGACGTTATGGTAGAGTTGCCAGACGGAAGCCACTCCTCAGTAAGAGGCACATGAAAGCCAGCTTGGAGTTTGCCAAAAGGCACCTAAAGGACTATCAGACCATGAGTAACAAAATTCTCTGGTCTGATGAATGCCAAGGGTCACGTCTGGAGGAAACCTGGCACCATTCCTATGGTAAAGCATGGGGTTGGCAGCATCATGCTGTCGGAATGTTTTTCAGCGGCATGGACTGGGAGACTCGTCAGGATTGAGGGAAAGATGAACGGAGCAAAATACAGAGAGATCATTTTTGAAAAGTTGCTCCAGAACACTCAGGACCTCAGACTGGGGCAAAGGTTAACCTTCCAATAGGACAACGACCTTACACACAAAGCCAAGACAATGCAGGAGTGGCTTTGGGAGATGTCTCTGAATGTCCTTGAGTGTCCCAACCAGAACCCGGATTTGAACCCGATTTAACATCTCTGGAGAGACCTGAAAATAGCTTTGTAGCGACACTCCCCATCCAAACTGACAGAGATTGAGAGGATCTGCAGAGAAGAATGGGAGAAACATGAGGCTCCTGCTGCTGCTGTCCTCAAGGGCAAATTGACAGATTTTTCACCTAGTTGTCTTTGGGATTCAAACCAGAGATCTTTCGGTTACTGGCCCAACACTAGTAACCGCTAGGCTACCTGCAGCAGGAGCCCCATGTTGACAGGAGGGCCCACATTTATTTTTCCCTCATTATGAACATTCATATTGGTCAACAGTCAACCTATTGTGTGTGTTGAACATTCATATTGGACTGTAGCAGCTAGCTAACTGGCTACTGATCAACCTATTGTGTGTATTGAACATTCATATTGGACTGTAGCAGCTAGCTAACTGGCTACTGATCAACCTAGTGTGTGTATTGAACATTCATATTGGACTGTAGCAGCACAGCTAACTGGCTACTGATCAACCTATTGTGTGTATTGAATATTCATATTGGACTGTAGCAGCTAGCTAACTGGCTACCGATCAACCTATTGTGTGTATTGAACATTCATATTGGACTGTAGCAGCACAGCTAACTGACTACTGATCAACCTATTGTGTGTATTGAACATTCATATTGGACTGTAGCAGCACAGCTAACTGGCTACCGATCAACCTATTGTGTGTATTGAACATTCATATTGGACTGTAGCAGCACAGCTAACTGGCCTCCGATCAACCTATTGTGTGTATTGAACATTCATATTGGACAGCCTTACCTGTATAGTAGCACCAACACCCATCAGCCCAATCTCTTCTTGATGTCAAAGCTGCAGTGTATTGTTGGTATAGTTTTTGATGAATAATAATTCAAATTGTGAAAATAGAAGTGTACAATTTATATATATATATTTAATCAACTTTAAGATACTGTTTGCCTCTATGCAGATGTAGAAGCTGAATAGGAATATACATTATCAATAAATAGTTGATTGTTCTTTTTTCACATCATACTAAGAATACTGAGCCACAACCTGTAAATGTGACCATACTATTTATTTCAAGCCACACTAAGATGTCACCATACTATTCCTTTAAAGCCCCTCTGTCAGATATAAATCATCAGAGTGGGAAACCAACTGACATGGAAATAATGGAGCAAATGTATCACTATAAGAGGGGTGTATTATGACGTCATACAGAACTACTCAGACATTCTAAATATCACTTGATTATCAGAGGGGTGTATTATGACATCATATAGAACTACTCAGACATTCCAAATCAGGCTTCATCCATATCATGAAGGTGGATATTGATCCAACCATTTCCAAAGTAATGACCGGGCTGACGGAAACAGGATATGCCTGTACACTTATATAAATGACGACAGACGATTCGTTAGTTTGTTTTACATGGTGGGGTCTTTTTGTGTCAGTAAAAATTTAGAAACGAGAAATGGCTGTGGAAACTCCTTTATGCACAAATATTTATATAATAACCATCACATCTTAGTTAACTTGGAGTCACGTGATGATATGTTGTGTGGTCCTCCCTCTACGACTTGGGAACCCATCCAGTTTATTAGGCTACAGATTAAGTAAGTTATGAACTTCACGGGGTGGTGAAACTGCATGTGATGGGCTTGATGCTCCTTTCCAATACATTTTGAGGGTCTTATTCTGGTGACATGATGATTGATGCTTGGTTGCCATTTGACAAATAAAATAATATCGCTCTCATCCATAATAATCTCATCATGTAGGTAGCCTACCAGCACTGTATCTGTGAGCTGCTGACTACAGTGCACGGGAAAAGAGCATGTTTTCTATATAACGCAAAAGTTGAAAATGCGATGGAAACCCATTTAACTTGTATTTTTCATAGGGTATATGGGATTTTCACACAAAGCCTTATATCTGCAATTAGTCTGTTTGAAAGAAACATTTCTGGTGGGAAAATGCATATATTGTTTTGTACATATTTAAGAATATTTACATGAAAATCTGTCGCAAGTTGCACGGAAACTTAGCTACTAAGGTGGATATTGATCCAACACCTGCCACGTATTCAAACCAGCCCACTGGGCACAGACGTCAGTTCAACATCTAGTTTCTATTTACATTTCTTTGAGTCGTCAACTAAAGTGAATTCAACATGAAATCAACACAAAATGTCACCTATCATTGGATTTACAAGTTGGGTGAAAAATAAATAAAGATTCCTGATGTTGATGGCTTTTTACAAATCCAATCAGTTTTCCACATTAATCAAACATCATCACATGGATTTGTTTTGTTGAAATGACGTGGAAACAACGTTTATTCAACCAGTGGGAGGCTTGTAAATGCCCCCAGGAAAGTAAAACAAAGAACTCTTCATTGAGACAATGATAAACAGCAATCCGTGGGAGAGTTGTGGTGGATATTATAAAATAAGGATCTGCTGGAGTCCAAGTCAAACCAAGAATCTTTATTTCTGAGCTCAGAGAGAATAACAGAGTTACACAGTGCAGTGTAGACAGTCTGAATTCCTGAAGCATTGGGTGATGAGCACATATCTTTATAGTTTCCTGTTCCTGGGAGGGACTTTATTCATACAAGGATGCAGGTGCAGCTGGTTTGCAACACGGGATGATACTCCCAGGAACAGGAGATTATAATAGGTCAGTTTCACAAGGTTAGTCACATACTCAGTTATGTGGACACATACAATTAACATTTTCCATTACAGAATCTGTGAATATTTTCATTTCATTAAATCATCAGTGGGCAAACAATGCAAATGTAAACAATGGAACAAATGCATCACATCCAAATATCACTGTATTATCTGTAGTGCTGGAGGAAAGACACACCCAGATAAACACAAACACAGAGTTTTAAAAAGGACCATTTAAACACATGGAATCTGATCTACTCTATATTCAAACTGAAATACTCCATATTCACTTCATGTTTTCTAATAAAAACATACAAATACATTTGAGTATACCTTGTACCATTTAATTTCATATGGTAAAAACAGGTAAACACATTATCAGTCAACAATATAAGACAACGGGAGCACTGTGTATGTTCTCTGATGAATTTTAAGTTAATGTGATGTAAAATATCAATTTACACACTGGACTAATTAAGCCAATGTGATGTTAAATATCAATATTCACACTAGGAGAAGTAATTATTCTCTCCAGTGTGGATTCTCACATGACTTTTAAGTGACTGATGAGTAATATGTCTTTCCACAGTCTGAGCATTTGTAAGACTTCTACCCTGTGTGTATTCTGCTATGTTTTTTCAAGTAGGTGTTAGGTTTAACACTTTTTTCACACTGGGAACACCCCTGTGTGTTTTCTCTCATGTGTTTTCAGTTCCCCTGACTGGTTGAAACACTTTCCACACTGGGAGCAGTGGTAAGGCTTCTCCCCTGTGTGTAATCTCTCATGTCTTTTCAGGTTAAATAAATGGTTAAACTTCTTACCACACTGGGAGCAGTGGTAAGGCTTCTCCCCTGTGTGTATTCTCTCATGTTTTTTCAGATCCCCTGACCGGTTGAAACACTTGCCACACTGGGAGCAGTGGTAAGGCTTCTCCCCTGTGTGTATTATCTCGTGACCTTTCAGGCTCCATAATTGGTTAAAACTCTTTCCACACTGGGAGCAGTGGTAAGGCTTCTCCCCTGTGTGTATTCTCCCATGTAGTTTCAGGTTCCCTAACTGGTAAAAACACTTGCCACACTGGGAGCAGTGGTAAGGCTTCTCCCCTGTGTGTATTCTCTCATGTTGTTTCAGGTTCCCTAAATGGTAAAAACATTTGCCACACTGGGAGCAGTGGTAAGGCCTCTCCCCTGTGTGTATTATCTCATGAACTTTCAGGCTCCATAATTGGTCAAAACTCTTTCCACACTGGGAGCAGTGGTAAGGCTTCTCCCCTGTGTGTATTCTCTCATGTTTTTTCAGATCCCCTGGCCGGTTGAAACACTTTCCACACTCTGAGCAGTGGTAAGGCTTCTCAACTGTGTGTATTCTCTCGTGTTGTTTCAGGTTCCCTAACTGGTTAAAACACTTTCCACAGTGGGAACACTGGTGTCTTCTTGTTGGTTTGGACATCCCTGGCTCTGGTTCCTCTGAGTGTGGTCTTTCTCCTGCCAAAGACAGTGTGTTTAAAAAAAAAAGAGACATGAATGAAACCTCCACATGATAAATAGGCCTTCCTAATCAGATCGCTCAATAACATAAGGCCAGTTTTAACAATCTTGGTGTGATTTTAAAACAACTGTTGTAGAGTTTCCTGGTAAAGTCAGAACACAAACTAAACCGTTCTTGGACACTCAAGACACAGACGTCGCTTAATTCCAATCGAGCAGGTGGTTCTAAATATATAACTTTCATAGCTGTATGATACAGAATGCGAGCTACAGTCGTGGCCAAAAGTTTTGAGAATGACACAAATATTAATTTCCACAAAGTTTGCTGCTTCAGTGTCTTCAGATATTTTTGTCAGATGTTACTATGAAATACTGAAGTATAATTACAAGCATTTCATAAGTGTCAAAGGCTTTTATTGGCAATGACATGAAGTTGATGCAAAGAGTCAATATTTGCAGTGTTGACCCTACTTTTTCAAGACCCTGGTGTCAATTAACTTCTGGGCCACATCCTGACTGATGGCAGCCCATTCTTGCATAATCAATGCTTGGAGTTTGTCAGAATTGGTGGGTTATTGTTTGTCCACCCGCCTCTTGAGGATTGACCACAGGTTCTCAATGGGATTAAGGTCTGGGGAGATTTCTGGCCATGGACCCAAAATATTGCTGTTTTGTTCCCCGAGCCACTTATCATGTTTGCCTTATGGCAAGGTGCTCCTTCATGCTGGAAAAGGCATTGTTGGTCACCGAACTGTTCCTGGATGGTTGGGAGAAGTTGCTCTCGGAGGATGTGTTGGTAGCATTCCTTATTCATGGCTGTGTTCTTAGGCAACATTGTGACTGAGCCCACACCCTTGGCTGAAAAGCAACCCCACACATGAATGGTCTCAGGATGCTTTACCGTTGGCATGACACAGGACTGATGGAAGCGCTCACCTTGTCTTCTCCGGACAAGCTTTTTTCCAGATGCCCCAAACAATCGAAAAGGGGATTCATCAGAGAAAATGACTTTACCCCAGTACTCAGCAGTCCAATACCTGTACCTTTTGCAGAATATCAGTATGTGTGCAGATGCACTCACACCTGCCTGCTGCCATTCCTGAGCAAGCTCTGTACTGGTGGTGCCCCGATCCCGCAGCTGAATCAACTTCAGGAGACGGTCCTGGCGCTTGCTGGACTTTCTTGGGTGCCCTGAAGCCTTCTTCACAACAATTAAACCGCTCTGAAGCCTTCTTCACAACAATTGAACCGCTCTCCTTGAAGTTATCGATGATCCGATAAAGTGTTGATTTAGGTGCAATCTTACTGGCAGCAATAGCCTTGCATTTGAAGCCTTTTTTGTGCAAAGCAATGATGACGGCACGTGTTTCCTTGCAGGTAACCATGGGTGACAGAGGAAGAACAATGATTCCAAGCACCACCCTCCTTTTGAAGCTTCCAGTTTTGGGGGGGATTCAGTTAATTTGCATGGCAAAGAGGGACTTTGCAATTAATTACAATTCATCTGATCACTCTTCATAACATTCTGGAGTATATGCAAATTGCCATCATACAAACTGAGGCAGCAGACTGAAAATTCAAATTTGTGTCATTCTCAAAACTTTTGGCCACAACTGTACACACTTCCTTAAACATAAAATAAGTAAATAAGTAATTTTAAGTGGAAGTCCAAAACTTGTTTTTACATCGAAGACACAACGCACATCAGTAAAATCTCCCCATTGTCGAAAGGGTTCGACACCTGCTGTTTAAATGGCCCAATTTCTTATTTAGACGTTCACAGATTTTCAACATTTTGACTATGGCTGATGTCATATTTTGGGTAAAGTAAAAAATAAAGTGAAATATTTGGGAAGATGTTCCTAAAACTGAGAATAACTACAATAAACAAAAATATAAACACAAAATGTAAAGTGTTGGATGTTTCATGAGCTGAAAAAAAAGATTGCAGAATTTTTTACATCCCTGTTAGTTAACATTTATTCTTTGCCAAGATAATCCATCCACCTGATAGGTGTGGCATATCAAGCTGATTAAATAGCATGATCATTGCACAGGTGCACCTTGTGCTGGGGATAATAAAAGGCCACTAAAATGTGCAGTTCTGTCACACAACACAATGCCACAGATCTCTCAACTTTTGAGGGAGGGTGCAATTGGCATACTGACTGCAGGAATATCCACTGGAGCTGTTACCAGATAATTGAATGTTAAAATTCTCTACCAGAAGCTGCCTCCAACGTCATTTTAGAGAATTTGGCAGTACATCCAACTGGCCTCACAACCACAGAACACATATAACGACGCCAGCCCAGGACCTCCACATTGTCTGAGACCAGCCGCCCGAGTTGTATTTCTCTTTGTAATGAAGCCCTTTTGTGGGGAAAAACTCATTCTGATTGGCTGGGCCTGGCTCCGCAATGGGTGGGCGTATGCCCTCCAGGGCCCACCAATGGCTGCGCCCCTGCCCAGTTATGTAAAGTCCATAGATTAGGGCCTCATTTATTTATTTACAATCACTGACTCATATAAACTGTAAATCGTTGTTTATATTTTGGTTCAGTATACACACACACAGTGCATTCGTTAAAAACTTCTCTAGGATAGGGGTCAGCATTTTCAAGTTTGGATGAAAAGCATATCCAAATTCAACTGCCAGCTACTCATCCCCAGAAGAATTTTATACTGATAACAAGTTTAAACAGGTGCCATTAATACAGGTAACGAGTGGAGGACAGAGGTGCCTCTTAAAGAAGAAGTTACATGTCTGTGAGAGCCAGAAATCTTGCTTGTTTGTAGGTGACCAAATACTTATTTTCCACCATAATTTGCAAACAAATTCATTAAAAATCCTACAATGTGATTTTCTGGATTTTTTCCCCTCATTTTGACTGTCATAGTTGAAATGTACCTATGATGAAAATTACAGGCCTCTCTCATCTTTTTAAGTGGGAGAACTTGCACAATTGGTGGCTGACTAAAAACTTTTTTGCCCCACTATATAATGAACTGTACAAAATAAACTCAGCAAAAAAAATTACGGGTCTTTTTCAGGACCCTGTCTTTCAAAGAATATTTGTAAAAATTTAAATAACGTCACAGATCTTCATTGTAAAGGGTTGAAACACTGTTTCCCATGCTTGTTCAATGAACCATTAACAATTAATGAACATGCACCTGTGGAACGGTCGTTAAGACACAAACAGCTTACAGACGGTAGGCAATTAAGGTCACAGTTATGAAAACTTAGGACTCTAAAGAGGCCTTTCTACTGACTCTGAAAAACACAAAAAAAAAGATGCCCCGGGTCCCTGCTCATCTGCGTGAACGTGCCTTAGGCATTCTGCAAGGAGGCATGAGGACTGCAGATGTGGCCAGGGCAATAAATTGCAATGTCTGTACTGTGAGACGCCTAAGACAGCGCTACAGGGAGACAGGAAGGACAGCTTATCGTCCTCGCAGTGACAGACCACGTGTAACAACACCTGCACAGGATCGGTACATCCGAACATCACACCTACAGGTACAGGATGGCAACAACAACTGCCCAAGTTACACCAGGAACGCACAATCCCTCCATCGGTGCTCAGACTAGAGGTCGACCGATTATGATTTTTCAACGCCGATACTGATACCGATTATTGGAGGACCAAAAAAGCCGATACCGATTAATCGGCCGATTTTTATTTATTTATTTGTAATAATGAAAATTACAACAATACTGAAGGAACACTTATTTTAACTTAATATAATACATCAATATAATCAATTTAGCCTCAAGTAAATAATGAAACATGTTCAATTTGGTTTAAATGATGCAAAAACAAAGTGTTGGAGAAGAAAGTAAAAGTGCAATATGTGCTATGTAAGAAAGCTAACGTTTCAGTTCCTTGCTCAGAACATGAGAACATATGAAAGCTGGTAGTTCCTTTTAACGTGAGTCTTCAATATTCCCAGGTAAGAAGTTTTAGGTTGTAGTTATTATAGGAATTATAGGACTATTTCCCTCTATACCATTTGTATTCCATTAACCTTTGACTATTGGATGTTCTTATAGGCACTTTAGTATTGCAAGTGTAACAGTATAGCTTCCATCCCTCTCCTCGCTCCTCCCTGGGCTCGGACCAGCTACACAACGACAACAGCCACCATCGAAGCAGCGCTACCCATGCAGAGCAAGGGGAATAACTACTAGAAGGCTCAGAGCGAGAGACCTTTGAAACGCTATTAGCGAGCGCTAACTAGCTAGCCATTTCACTTCGGTTACACCAGCCTCATCTCGGGAGTTGATAGGCTTGAAGTCATAAACAGCGCAATGCTTGACGCACAACGAAGAGCTGATGGCAAAACGCACGAAAGTGCTTTTTGAATGAATGTTTACGCGCCTGCTTCTGCCTACCACCGTTCAGTCAGAAACGTAGATACTTGTATGCTCAGTCAGATTATATGCAACGCAGGACACGCTAGATAATACCTAGTAATATCATCAACCATGTGTAGTTAACTAGTGGTTATGATTGATTGTTTTTTATAAGATAAGTTTAATGCTAGCTAGCAACTTACCTTGCCTTACTGCATTTGCATAACAGACAAGGTGAAAATCTGTCGTTCTGCCCCTGAACAAGGCAGTTAACTCACCGTTCCTAGGCCGTCATTGAAAATAAGAATGTGTTCTTAACTGACTTGCCTAGTTAATTAAAGGTATAAAAAATATATAATAATAATAATAATAATGCAAATCGGCGCCCAAAAATACCGATTTCCGAATATGAAAACTTGAAATCGGCCCTAATTAATCGGCCATTCCGATTAATCGGCCGACCTCTAGCTCAGACTGTCCGCAATTGAATGAGAGAGGCTGGACTAAGGGCTTGTAGGCCTGTTGAAAGGCAGGTCCTCACCAGACATCATCGGCAACAACGTCGCCTCTGGGCACAAACCCACCGTCACTGGACCAGACAGGACTGGCAAAAAGTGCTTTTCACTGACAAGTCGCGGTTTTGTCTCCAGGGGTGATGGTCGGATTCGCGTTTATCGTCGGATTCGCGTTTATCGTCGAAGGAATGAGCATTACACCGAGGCCTGCACTTTGGAACGGGATCGATTTGTAGGTGGAGGGGCCGTCATGGTCTGGGGCGGTGTGTCACAGCATCATCAGACTGAGCTTGTTGTCATTGCAGGCAATCTCAACGGTGTGCGTTACAGGGAAGACATCCTCCTCCCTCATGTGGTACCCTTCCTGCATGGTCATCCTGACATGACCCTCCAGCATGACAATGCCACCAGCCATACTGCTCCTTCTGTGCGTGATCTCCTGCAAGACCGGAATGTCAGTGTTCTGCCATGGCCAGCGAAGAGCCCGGATCTCAATCCCATTGCGCACGTCTGGGACCTGTTGGATCGGAGGGTGAGAGCTAGGGCCATTCCCCCCAGAAATGTCTGGGAACTTGCAGGTGCCTTGGTGGAAGAGTGGGGTAACATCTCACAGCAAGTACTGTCAAATCTGGTGCAGTCCATGAGGAGGAGATGCACTGCAGTACTTAACCTGTTTGGGATAAGGGGGCAGCATTTTCACGTTCGGTTGAAAAGCGTGCCCAGAGTAAACTTCCTGCTACTCAGGCCCAGAAGCTAATATATGCATATCATTAGTAGTATTGGATAGAAAACACTCTTAAGTTTCTAAAACTGTTTGAATTATGTCTGTGAGTATAACAGAACTCATATGGCAGGCAAAAACCTGAGAAAAATCCAACCAGGAAGTGTGAAATCTGAGGTTTGTAGTTTTCAACTCATTGCCTATCGAATGTACAGTGTCTATGGGCGCGCTGGTTATCAAGGGCGCAAAGTATTGACACATTTTAAATACAGACACAGACTGTGTGGAAAATTATTTTAGACTGAGACTCTCTCCAATACAACATTGCAGAGTTATGTGCATCCTTTCAAGCACACCCTTCTCATTAACCTGTGGTGAGTTATTTACAAATGTCAAAGAACAAATAAGGTTTAATATGTAAGATTGTTAATAAATAAAGAGCAAAATCATTTATTATTATTATATTATTTGTGCGCTGGTCCTATAAGAACTCTTATAGGAAGTAGAGGTCGACCGATTAATCGGAATGGCCAGTTAATTAGGGCCGATTTCAATTTTTCATAACAGTCGGAAATCGGTATTTTTGGGCCCCGATTTTATTTTATTTTCTATATTTTTTTACACCTTTATTTAATCTTTATTAAACTAGGCAAGTCAGTTAAGAACACATTCTTACTTTCAATGATGGCCTAGGAACGTTCTGCATGATTTTTAACCTTGTCAGCTCGGGGGATCCAATCTTGCAACCTTACAGTTAAATAGTCCAATGGTCTAACACCTGATTACATTGCACTCCACGAGGAGCCTGCCTGTTACGCGAATGCAGTAAGCTAAGGTAAGTTGTTAGCTAGCATTAAACTTATCTTATAAAAAACAATCAATCAATGACTGTCATTGCTCCAATGTGTGCTTAACCATAAACATCAATGCCTTTCTTAAAATCAATGCCTTTCTTAAAATCAATACACAAGTATATATTTTTAAACCTGCATATTTAGCTAAAAGAAATCCAGGTTAGCAGGCAATATTAACCAGGTGAAATTGTGTCATTTCTCTTGCGTTCATTGCACGCAGAGTCAGGGTATATGCAACAGTTTGGGCCGCCTGGCTCTTTGCGAACTAATTTGCCAGAATTTTACGTAATTATGACATAACATTGTCAAGGTTGAAGGTTGTGCAATGTAACAGGAATATTTAGACTCATGGATGCCACCCGTTAGATAAAATACGGAACGGAATAAACGTTTTGTTTTCGAGGTGATAGTTTCCAGATTAGTCAAAGGTATTTGGTTTAGAGAGAAACAGTCGACGCGTTATAATTCCTGTAATAACTTGCGGCTGAACTTGAAAGGGGTTCCTTCGTTATTTTACCGTTCATGTCTTCCATAGAGAATGTCTTGATCTACTTCAAATAAGGTCTGTGTTTCGTGGAGGAGCTAGGTGTCTGGTTAGACTGTAAACTCTCCTTCCAGACTCACATCAAATATCTCCAATCCAAAGTTAAATCTAGAATTGGCTTCCTATTCCGCAACAAAGCATCCTTCACTCATGCTGCCAAACATACCCTTGTAAAATTGACCATCCTACCAATCCTCGACTTCGGTGATGTCATTTACAAAATAGCCTCCAAAACCCTACTCAATAAATTGGATGCAGTCTATCACAGTGCCATCCGTTTTGTCACCAAAGCCCCATATACTACCCACCACTGCGACTTGTACACTCTCGTTGGCTGGCCCTCGCTTCATACTCGTCGCCAAACCCACTGGTTCCAGGTCATCTACAAGACCCTGCTAGGTAAAGTCCCCCCTTATCTCAGCTCGCTGGTCACCATAGCAACACCTACCTGTAGCACGCGCTCCAGCAGGTTTATCTCTCTGGTCACCCCCAAAACCAATTCTTCCTTTGGCCGCCTCTCCTTCCAGTTCTCTGCTGCCAATGACTGGAACGAACTACAAAAATCTCTGAAACTGGAAACACTTATCTCCCTCACTAGCTTTAAGCACCAGCTGTCAGAGCAGCTCATAGATTACTGCACCTGTACATAGCCCATCTATAATTTAGCCCAAACAACTACCTCTTTACCTACTGTATTTATTTATTTTGCTCCTTTGCACCCCATTATTTCTGTCTCTACTTTGCGCTTTCTTCCACTGCAAACCAACCATTCCAGTGTTTTTAGTTTTTATTTTACTTGCTGTGTTGTATTTACTTCGCCACCATGGCCTTTTTATATTTTTATTTATTTATACATATATTTTATCAGAGAGAATAACAGAGTTTGGTATTTTATTAGGATCCCCATTAGCTGTTGCAAAATCAGCAGCTACTCTTCCTGGGGTCCACACAAAACATGACACATAATACAGCACATCAATAGACAAGAACAGCTCAAGGACAGAACTACATACATTTTGTAAAAGGCACACGTAACCTACATATCAATGCATACACACAAACTACCTAGGTCAAATAGGGGAGAGGGGTTGTGCCGTGAGGTGTTGCTTTATCTGTTTTTTGAAACCAGGTTTGCTGTTTATTTGAGCAATATGAGATGGAAGGAAGTTTCATGCAATAAGGGTCCTATATAATACTGTACGCTTTCTTGAATTTGTTCTGGAAACTTGGGGACACAAGTACAATGATTCTTGTGTTGCTTTAACTTGAGATTAAGAATCAGTGGTTGACACCTTGCAAGTGAATGAAAAGGTCAACTGTACAAAGTCAGATGTCTGCGTGTTGAAACTATATTTTAGGTAACAGATGGATAAAGGGAACTAAGAGTTCCTGTTGATACTATGTTCCAGTCTTACTTCCAGTCTTACATGATAGCAATAAGGGGAAGAGTGATTGGGAAACTAACTGCCAATAACGCAATAAGCTGAACTCCGCCTAGCAGAGACATCTTTGTATTAGCAACTATTAATTATGAGCTTATATGGTATTAAAGTTAAGGGACATCACCCTGGGCGGGGTGATCCTCAGTAGGGGATAAAAAGGGAAAACACCATCTTTTGAACTGAGTGTCTTGCTTGCAAATTGCTGTAAGTGTAAACTCCGGGTTGCAATCCTTATTAAACAAACTAAGCTCTGATCAAATACGTTTTCCTGTGGTCTCTTCTGTGCACATAGGGCAGAATTCCCTTACAGACTATGCAAACAATTTGGGATTTTCAACACATTCATGTTTCTTATAAAAAGAAGAAGTGATGCAGTCAGTCTCTCCTCAACTCTTAGCCAAGAGAGACTGGCATGCATAGTATTTATATCAGCCCTCTGATTACAATTAAGAGCAATACTTGCCGCTCTGTTCTGGGCCAGCTGCAGCTTAACTAGGTCTTTCCTTGCAGCACTGGACCACACGACTGGACAATAATCAAGATTAGACAAAACTAGAGCCTGCAGAACTTGCTTTTTGGAGTGTGGTGTAAAAAAAGCAGAGCATCTCTTTATTGCAGCTAGACCTCTCCCCATCTTTACAACTATTGAATCTATATGTTTTGACCATGACTGTTTACAATCTAAGGTAATGCCAAGTAATTTAGTCTCCTCAACTTGTTCAACAGCCACACAATTCATTACCAGATTCAGCTGAGGTCTAGAACTTAAGGAATGATTTGTACCAAATACAATGCTCTTAGTTTTAGAGATGTTCAGTACCAGTTTATTAGTGACTTCATTAGCTGTGGTTGCTGATGCGTATATCGTTGAATCATCAGCATACATGGACACACATGCTTTGTTTAATGCCAGTGGCAGGTCATTGGTAAGAATAGAAAAGAGTAGAGGGCCTAGAGAGCTGCACTGAGGTACATTACACTTTATATGTTTGACATTAGAGAAGCTTCCATTAAAAACCCTCTGAGTTCTAGTAGATAGATAGCTCTGAATCCACATTATGGCAGAGGTTGAAAAGCCATAACACAGACATTCTTAAAAAACAGGTTATGGTCAATAATATCAAAGGCTGCATTGAAATCTAACAATAGACCTCCCACAATCTTCTTGTTATCAATTTCTCTCACACAATCATCAGTCATTTGTGTCAGTGCAGCACATGTTGAGTGCCCTTCTCTATAAGCATACTGAAAGTCTGTTGTTAATTTGTTTACAGAGAAATATCATTGTATTTGGTCAAACACAATTTTCCCCAACAGTTTGCTAAGAGCTGGCAGCAAGCTTATAGGTCTGCTGTTAGAACCAGTAAAGGCCGTGTTTACCACTCTTGGGTAGTGGAATTACTTTGGCTTTCCTCCAGGCCTGAGGATAAAATACTTTCTTCTAGGCTCAGATTAAAAATATGACAGATAGGAGTGGCTATAGAGTCAGCTACTGTCCTCAGTAGCTTCCCATCTAAGTTGTCAATGTCATTATTGATCGATAACAATTTTTCCACCTCTCCCACACCAACTTTACAAAATGTAATACTTGCACTGCTTTTCTTTCATTATGATTTTTTACAAGTTTTTTTCCCCATCATTCTTTATATCATTGATCTTGGCTTCCTAATAAGGTGTATTATTTTGTTGAGTTTGGTCACATAATTTCTCCATTTGCAGTACGTAAGCCAGCCAGACTTATTAGCCACTCCTTTTGCCCCAACTCTTTCAAACATACAGTTTTTAACTTCCTCATCAATCCATGGAGCCTTAACAGTTCTAACAGTCAGTTTCTTAACAGGTACATGTTTATCAATAATTGGAAGAAGCAATTTCATAAGGTTTTCCCAAAGTCTGAGCTTTTGTAAGCCTTCTCCTCTATGTGCAGTCTCATGTGTTCTTTCAGGCTTCCTAAATGGGCAAAAGCTTTGCACCTGGGAGGAGTGGTAAGGCTTCTCCCCGTTGTGTATTATCTTATGTTGGTTGAGGTTGCTTTTCTGGTTAAAACTCCTTCCACACTGGGAGCAGTGTTAAGGCTTCTCCCCTGTGTCAATTTTCTCATGAGCTTTCAGGTTGCTTAATTGGTTAAAACTCTTTCCACACTGGGAGCAGTGGTAAGGCTTTTTAACTATGTATTCTCTCATGTTGTTTCAGGTTCCGTAACTGGTTAAAACACTTGCCACACTGGGAGCAGTGGTAAGGCTTCTCACCTGTGTGTATTCTCTCGTGTTGTTTCAGGCTCCTTAACAACCTCTTATGGCTGCAACCCTTGTTCTCAATTTCCGCCTGAAGACATACCCTAATCTAACTGCCTGTAGCTCATGCCTAGAAACAAGGATATGCATATTCTTGGTATCATTTAAAAGGAAACATTCTGAAGTTTGTGGAAATGTTAATTGAATGTAGGAGAATATAACACAATAGATCTGGTAGAAGAAAATACAAGGAAATAAACATATGTTTTCTGTTTTTATTGTTGTAGCATCCTTTTTCACATGTACTGGAATAGCCAAACAGTCAGATAGGATGCTGGGGACAATTTAGATGGAGAACACAAGAGGGCAACTGTAGTTGTGCAAAGTTTTAGACTGATAACTTCCAAAATGAGTGTGCTACAAGACATTTAGCATGAAGTCACCCAGGTGTCCCACACAAGTTGCCCAAATGTACCCAAGTGGCCGAATTGGTGAAATGACCTATAACTATATACAACAGTGCAAATAACTATATACAACATATCAAAAAGCAATTCTAACACACGAAAAAAAAAAAAAAATTATTTAAAAAAAACAAAAAAAAAACAGGGGTAGAGCCTTTAGAGGTCTTCTACACAATATTTTGCTGCCTGTGCCATGTCCCATAGCAGTCTCTTTCTGAGGTAAAGCAGAGACAAACTGAACACGTGGTGCAGATGATGGGGGACTTCATGTGACACAGAACACAACGACGCCTCCATGCTGTGGCCTTTTGGCCATGAGGCACAGTCATGCCTGCAGTAATGAACTGTGGCATATGAACACCACTGGAGGCAGGAGTAGAGGGGGCAGAGGTAGAGGGGGCAGAGGTAGAGGGGGCAGAGGTAGAGGGGGCAGAGGTAGAGGGGGCAGAGGTAGAGGGGGCAGAGGTAGAGCGGGCAGAGGTAGAGGGGGCAGAGCGTGATGCAGTGGACTTTGTGCGATAGGCAGCAAGCTCCCGGATGAGCAGCTCCCTGAAGGCTAGCTGTGTGATGGGGGGCTGTCCACAGCACTTCGCCATTTCCTTCTGCAGGATGAAGGAATTCACCACAGCAATGTCAATGAAGTGGTAAAACAATGTCTTGTACCACTTCTTTGTTTTGTGTAGAACATTGTAGTACCCTATCAGTGCGTCTGATAGGTCTACACCTCCCATGCTCTTGTTGTAGTCCTTGATGGCTGCAGGAATGGGGACATTTTTGGTGGTCCATGCACCCATGGCGTCTTTCACACGCCTACTGACATGGTCGCCATTGAAGGACTTGTGAATAGTGGAGCACATCACCACTTCTCTAGTGTCCATCCACTTCACAAACAGCAGGCCATCTTCACGGATCCATCGCATGGTACCCCGCTCAGCCTGCTTAGGCATGTCATTTACTTTTGTCTTTGGAAAGCCCACTCTGTTGGTCCGAATAGTGCCACAAGCCCACACCTCTAGCTTCCTCAGGTCTGCAAACAGGGTAGGGCATGTGTATAGGTTGTCCACAAATAGTTTGTAGCCCTTCCCCAGCAGTTGGAAATCCAATAACGCCATCACAGAGTCATAGCTAAGTCCCTTACCAGTCGCACAAGTGTTCTTCCCCTCATAGACAAAAATATTGCATGTGTATGCACACACAGAATCAGCCAAAACAAACAGCTTGTAACCCCACTTAGTTGGCTTGTTACGCATGTATTGTTTTAGGCCAATTCTGGCCTTTGAGGCTACCATCCTTTCATCTATGGACAAGTTCTGGGCGGGCTGAAAATGGGTCTTGCAAGCCTCAACCATGCTGGCGTAGAGAGGTTTGACTTTGCAGAGCCTGTCAAACCGTGCGGTGCCTCTCCTCCTGTCATTCTCCTCATCATCTTCTGGGTCACTGATGTGAAGCGCCCGTGAGATAATTAAAAACCTTGTAGAGGACATAACAGTGGGGGGGAAAGGCAGTTGATAGAGTTCGGATGTTTTCCAGTAATCCTTTAGGGTTTTCAACTTCACCAGCCCCATGTAAATTACCAGTGAAAGGTAGCAGAAAATGTCTGACATGGAAATGGGCTTCCATTCCTGTTTCTTTCCTGCTTGCTTCCTAGCCCCATACTTGTTAGTATTGCAAACAAGGGAATCAACAACTGCCGGGGTGAAAAACAGTTGGAAAAGTTGCATCAGGCTATACTTCGATGTCATATCCAGTTGGGGTCCCGGTTGCCTTTTAGGTCTGAAAACTGGAGCACGAGGCTCCACATCTTCCTCTAGCACAGAGTGCCATTGCCCCTCTACCTCTCTACCAGCAGGTTCCACACTTCCCTTCCTCCGCTTCTTTGTTACCTTCTTCCCACCTCTAGCTGGCCGGGCGGGGGTAGGTGTGGAGCCAGAGACAGCAGGAGTCCGGCTGGATGAACCCGCTTCAGTGGGGGATGGGCACCATGGCACCGGCTCCCGGTGCAATCATTTAACAGTCATTTAAAACATTAACAATGTTTACACTGTATCTCTGATCAATTTGATGTTATTTTATTGGACAAAAATGTGCTTTTCTTTCAAAAACAAGGACATTTCTAATTGACCAAAAACTTTTCAACGGTAGTGTATATATAGAAATACACGTTTAAAATGTGTACCAATTGATTGGTCGAAAGAACAGGTGACTAAGTCAAACAAGATGTTTATTAGTCTGTGACAGCCCTACTAGTAAAAGATACCAGTCCATCTTCATGTCAACTAACAGAACTCTGCTGGTTGTCCTGGTAACAGATACCAGTGGGCAGATCTATTGTATTTGTTCAAACTACAGCACTTACTTTGATGTGTCAAATCTGATCCTTTCTTCTCTTCTCCTCCTCTCACAGTTCCACTCAGCCCCGTTGTTTTCCTGCAGTCCACCAGCTGTACAGACAACCTCTTCATACCCAGCAGTAAGGTGCTACCGGGAGAGGCACGACATAGGGACTCCGGGAGGGAGGAAGGGCTAGCGTTGTCCTGGTAACCATAAAGAGGGGACACAGACACATATCATTATGGATGCTGATGTCACTGTTGACATAAAGTTTCACAGAAACCCAGCCCAAACCCCGATAGAGCAAGCTGTATGCTAGACCAAACCAAGCTGTACCATCTGGTGTTCTGATCTGGAGAGACTCTTCTCTTCCTCGTCAGCAGGATGTTGTTGAGGCTCCCCAGAGGATCCACGATAGTCATGTCTCTCTCCTGTGTGAACGAGAACATCATACAGATGGTAAACTTATGACCATCTATCGCAATTACAGAGTGTTACAAGAGGCTTGAATATATGTCTGAAAAGGGCCTAAATTAGCCACTTTAATTATGCTTTTTTTGTGATCAGTGGTATAAAGTACTTAAGTAAAAAATACTTTAAAGTACGATTTAAGTAGTTTTTCAGGGAATCTGTACTTTACTATTTTTGACTAATTTGACTTTTACTTCACTATATTCCTAAAGAAAATGATGTACTTTTTACTCCATACATTTTCCCTGACACCCAAAAGTACTCATTACATTTTGAAGGGTTAGCTGGACAGGAAAATGGTCCAATTCATGCACTAATCAAGAGAATATCCCTGGTAATCATTACTGCCTCTGATCTGGCGGACTCACTAAACACACGTTTCAATTGTAGATTGTCAGAGAGTTGGAGTGTGTCCCTGGCTATCCGTAAATAAAATAAAATGAAAATGGCACCATCTGGTTTGCTTAATATAAGGAATTTGAAATTATTTATATACTTTTACTTTTGATACTTCAGTATATTTTAGAGTTTTACTCAGGAAGTATTTTACTAGGTGACTCACTTTTACTTGAGTAATTTTCTATTAAGGTATCTTTCCTTTTACTCAAGTATGACAATTGCGTACTTTTCCCACCACTGTGATGCAAATGTTAAAGGGCGGTTCCACAAAATGGGTGCATTTTGCATCCCTTTGATATTTTAAGTAAAAATGATGCACTGTATATTATATTTTAAAAGCCTGTTATATTAGAATAAGTGCACTTTAATATAGACCACATAGAGAATTCAATAAATACAATTTTGAAGTGCACAAAATATATGTACCAATGGCAGATTGCCCCTTAAACAACCCCTACAGTACTGAACAACATATTAAAGTGCAGAACTTCAGTATAATGCCCCTTAAAAAACACAGTTCAACAACTGCATAGTTTGTGTCCCTGTTTTTAAGACAGTACTCACTGGTGGTAATCGGAACTTCAGTCTCCTCTTTTACTCGAAAAGGTTCTTCCTCTTCTTTCAATTTTACGGCATCTTCCTCCTTTTTGATTCTGAAAGCTTCTACCTCTTTTTCCACTTTGACAACCTCTTTCCCATATTCCTCTTTCACTGTAATATCATCCTCTTGTTTCTCCTTTTTCATTCTTCAAGCCTCTTTGCCTCCTTTCACCAGAGTTTCTTTCTCCGTCTAGATTTGTGCGTTTATGCTCTGGGAAATTAGCCTAGTGCAGTATCAATGTAACACATTTGCTAATTTAACAAGTAAATTACGTTTATAAATGAACCAGTAGATAGGTCAACAGAATTATGTTCGAAACACTAAGAGTAATATACACAAGAATGGTCTAAAGAGTTTTAGGTTTGTTAGCAAAGCCCCGCGTGGTTAAACCAGAAGCCTTTTGTCGCTGTTGAAGAAGCCTCCTGTCCCGTCCACTAGATTATACGTCACGCAAGAAGCATCACCTGAAAGACCCCAACACACCCTTTCTGCTGGCTGGAGTGGGTAACGCAGTTTGGAAACAATAGTTACTACACTTTTATATTGGAAAGAACGTCATAATAATTTAACAATAAGCTGATATATTTTCTCTTACGTCTTACAAATAATACCGTCCTGTATACAGACGTAGAAGCTTAATAGTATAATAATAATAGCGACCCTGGGTTTATAATTGCGGAAATCGACCGTGCCGCACGAGCATGCTTCTGCGGCACAGTCGATAGCGCGCCGGACCTCGGGCTACTGTTTCATTACAATATGAATATGTAAATGTTGAATAAATACTTATATGATTAGGTAGTGTTTTAATACACATTTGCTCTGTTCATTTTTTACATTCGTTTTTATTTAGATGTGACGGTACTATTCCCTTAAAGCTACGCTCTTTAAGATACAAATCATCCTGTAAACCAGGGGTGGGCAACTCCAGTCCTCGGGGCCTGATTGATGTCACACTTTTTCTCCCTCCCTAGCAAACACAGCTGATTAATCAAACTGCATTCTAAACTGAAGATCATGAATTGTTGATTATTGGAGTCAGGTGTGTTAGCTGGGGCTGGGGCAAAACTGTGACACTAATCAGGCCCTCGAGGACTGGAATTTCCCAACCCCGCTGTAAACAATAGAGCAAATACATCACATTCAAATAGCACTTGATTATCTGTAGTGCTTTACACTGAGTCTACAAAACATTAAGAACACCTGCTCCTTCCATGACATAAACTGACTAGGTGAATCCAGGTGAATGATATGATCCCTTATTGATGTCACAAGTTAAATCCACTTCAATCAGTGTAGATGAAGGGGAGGAGTCAGGTTAAATAAGGATTTTTACGCCTTGAGACAAATGAGACATGGATTGTGTATGTGTATCATTCAGAGGGTGAATGGGGAAGACAAAATATTTAAGTGTCTTTGAACGGGGGATGGTAGTAGGTGCCAGGTGCACCGGTTTGTGTCAAGAACTGCAAAGTTGATGGGTTTTCCAGCACAACAGTTTCCCATGTGTAGCAAGAGTGGTCCACCATCCTAACAGTGCCGTTTAAGATGAGGCAGAACGATTTGTTTTTTCATGAGCATGGCCTTATTTCTATTACAGAATATTAGATGACTGCCAATCATATTCCATTCACCCTGTTCAATGTAACAGCGATAGGTTTAGACTACTACATGATACTAACATTTCCCCTATACCTATCATGAGGCTGCTACAACCTGCCTGTGAATTAAAGTTTACAACGTAGGTGCACACAGGTCGAGAGAAAAATTTGAGGTGACAGACAGTGACACATTCAATACCGCCTTGCACACTCTTGCCTGCATCTAGCTGATATACGGTGTAATCATTAGTCCAACAGTTGCAAACGAGAGTTTCTATTGGACAAATTCAGGTATGTTTATCCCCGTTTTGTTCCGTTTAAGAACCGTTTTTCAACAACAATCGGCGGAATGTGTGATCTAACTTGAACTTTATGTAGCCTATATTTGATGTGATATATTCCTTTCGAGACAGGATTGTGTCACGGCACAGATCTGGGGAAGTGTACCAAAACATTTCTGACACATTGAAGGTCCCAAAGAACACAGTGGCTTCCATCATTCTTAAATGGAAGAAGATTGGAACCACCAAGACCCTTCCTAGTGCTGGCGGCTCAGCCAAACTGAGCAATAGGGGGAGAAGGGCCTTGGTCAGAGAGGTGACCAAGAACCCGATGGTCACTCTGACAGAGCTCAAGAGTTCCTCTGTGGAAATGGGAGAACCTTCCAGAAGACCAACCATCTCTGCAGCACTCCACCAATTAGGCCTTTATGGTAGAGTGGCCAGACGGAAGCCACTTCTCCGTAAAAGACAAAAGAAAGCCACCACCCAAAAGGACACTTTAGAGACTGGAAGGGAAAAGGTGCATGTGCTCTACACAGGTAGAGCCGTATCTGTCCATGTTACCTTAAACAAAGCAGGCACTGCTTCATGTGGCCTCACCTACACCCACCTTAATAGCCCATATGCCACTGGGTGAGAGAAATTGTCATAGTTTTAGGGCAACATTATGTGAGGTGTTATTATGTGTTGTTAGCGATGAGCTTTGGTCAATTTAGCTTGGAATATGCCACCCTCTTCAATCTGTCACCTAATCCTACCTAATGGGCAGGTCAGCCCTGGAGGAAAGTATTGGCTGTAAGAAGGAAGAGAAAACATAACATCTGGTGATTAATATTTTTCCAAACTGCGTTACCCACTCCAGCCAGCTGATGGCGATATGAGTCTTTCGGGTGATGCTTCTTGCATGACGTGTGATCTAATGGACGGGACAGGATGCTTCTTCAACTGCGACAAAAGGCTTCTGATTCAATCAACGCGGTGGTTTGCGAGCTAACATAAAACAGAAACATTGAAGAGTTTGTTAGTAAAACGTTTACTGTTGACAGGAGAACAAGAGGAGACAATAGGACGAGGTGGATAATTTTATAATAAGGCCGTTTAATCACATGTAAAGATATCTTAGTAAAATCTTGCAGCAAGGCTCTTTCTGTCTGACTCCTAGTGAATCGTCCGGGAAAGAGACCAGTTTCCAGAATTGTACAGTACTATATAGACAACAAGCAAAGTAGGTAGATCTGCGAGTCCGGCCTTCCGATTGGTCGATCTGGGTCTTGGGTAGTCCTGATCAGGCCTGGTGTCCACGTTCCATTGGTTCCTGAGATAGTTCTTTGTCCTGAGGTCCAACCATGGGTTGGGTGTGTCTGTGTGATTGTCATGGGGGAGGGGAGTTGTGGGTGTCGTGTATATGTCCAATGAGTCCAGCATATGTCCAAGAGAAAGAGGGGGTGTGTATGTTGTGTCAACTATAGCTAATGTTGAGAAGTTGTTAAAACAAGTTACCAATATCTAATACAATTTCTTACAGTCTTTAAACCAATCTTGTGTATATTACTCTTAGTGTTTGGCTCATAATTATGTTTACGTATCTACTCGTTCATTTAAACGTAATTTGAGTCTTAAATTAGCAAATGTTTTAAATTGATACTGCACTAGGATAATCGCCCGGAGCATGAGCTCACTAAGCTCGACGGAGAAAGAAGCTCTGATGAAAGGAGAGGAAGAAGCTTTCAGGATGATAAAGGAGGAAGAGGAGGCTATCACACTGACAGAAGAGGATGATATTACAGTGAAAGAGGTTGTCAGAGTGGAAGAGGAGGTAGAACCTTTCATAATCAAAAAGGAGGAAGATGCCATAACATTGAAAGAAGAGGAAGAACATTTTGTAGTAAAAGAGGAAGAGGAGGCTATCTCAATAAAAGAGGAGGAGAGGGAATTTCTGATTACCACCAGTGAGTACTGTCTTAAAACCAGGGTCACAAACGATGCAGTTGTTGAACTAATGGGGTCTAATTTGTGGAACGTCCCAAAAGGAATCTGTTCCAAAATCTTTGTGAAGTATAAGGATGCCAACAAACGCCGCATGCAAAGTAGCATGGTCAATTCACCTAGCTAACACGCTGCCGAATAGGCATCAACTCACCACGTAGCTTATTCTTAATGTTTGTCCGTAGGCTACCAGAGTGGATTAATGTGGTGAGTGAAACACGTAATGAAATAGCCCACTCCCTTCCCGGTGTCTTATTCTGCCTCTATACAACTTTGTATGCGCTGTTTGTTGGCAACCTTGTTATTTACGAAGTTTTTGGAACATATTCCTGTTGGAAAGTTACACAAATTATAACCTCAACTAATGTGTGGTTTTAAAGGGGCATTCTACTGAAGTTCTACACTTGAATATGTTGTTCAGTAAGGTAGGAAATGTTTAAGTGGTAATCTGCCATTGGTACATATATTTTTGGGACTTTTAAATTCGATTTATTGAATTCTCCATGTGGTCTATATTAAAGTGCACTTAACTTTGCATAACAGGCTTTTAAAATGTAATATTGGTGCATCATTTCTACTTAAAATATCAAAGGGGTGCAAAAAGCCTCCATTTAGTGGAACGATCCTTTTACATTTACAACACAAACAATATTTTACAAAATCATGATGAAAGTGCCCATTTTAAGCCCTTTTTAGACATTCATGCCTCTTGTAAGACCCTATGATTGTAGTAGAAGATCATAAGTTGACTGTCTGTCTGATGTTGTCGTTCACACAGGAGAGAGACATGACTATCGTGGATCCTCTGGGGAGCCTCAACAACATCCTGATGCTGATGAGTCAGAGAAGAGTCTCTCCAGATCAGAACACCAGATGGTACAGCTTGGTCTGGTCTAACATACAGCTTGCTCTATCTGGGTCTGGGCTGGGTTTCTGTAAAGCACTCCATGACAACAGTGACATCAGCATCCATAATGATATGTGTCTGTGTCCCATCTTTATGGTTACCAGGACAACGCTAGCCCTTCCTCCCTCCCGGAGTCCCCGTGTCGTGCCTCTCCCAGTAGCGCCTCACTGCTGGGTATGAAGAGGTTGTCTGTGCTGCTGGTGGACTGCAGGAAAACAATGGGGCTGAGTGGAACTGTGAGAGGAGGAGAAGAGAAGAAAGGATCAGATTTGACTCATCAAAGTAAGTGCTGTGGTTTAGCTGGAACAAATAAAATAGATCTGCCCACTGGTGTCTGTTACCAGGACAACCAGCAGAGTTGGTTGTCACACAAAAAATCATGACATTTATGTACATCAACGGAGCATGTTAATTTGAATAATTTATGAACTGTAATATTGGAGCAGTTTATCATCAGTCGGTTTCAGTATCTTCTTCTTCTCGGCCATATTGACTACCCAGTTCTGTTAGTTGACATGAAGATAGACCGGTGGATATGGATGTTATGAATATCATAACACTGAAAAAGGATTCTGCCAATGAAAAGAGAGAAACCAATAGACCATATCAAACCTTGATGAAAGTTAGCTTTGAAGAAAAAGTTTCAAGATGATCGAATGTATGGTGCTTGTTTTACAAAAACCTTTCCTTAAAACATTATGGATGTTACATTGTCTGTCCCAGTCAACCTCCCTATCTTTACAAGACTGTTGAACAGACAAACTAAACTCCAGACACTGTTAATGAATTAACTAATACTGGAGGAAAGCTGTGATCAGGCTGCCCACTCAAGAGAAAGCTTCAAACTGTAACCAGTGCCGTCAACCTTGTTCAGGTTATCAGTCAACCTACCAGGGTAGTTACAAACAGTACAGAAATTAAATAATCAACATATTTTGATCATATCTTTACTAAGCTGCAGAAATGTGTTTTAAAGCAGTTTCCAGATCCATCAGATGTAGTGATCACAATATAGTAGCCATGTCTAGGAAAACCAAAGTTCCAAAGGCTGGGCCTAATATTGTGTAAAAGAAGTCATACAATACGTTTTGTAGTGATTCCTATGTTGTTGATGTAAATAATATTTGTTGGTCCGTGGTGTGTAATGATGAGCAACCAGACGCTGCCCTTGACACATTTGAAAATGCTTATCCCAGTTACTGATAAGCATGAACCCATTAAGAAAATGACTGCAAAAACTGTTAAAGCCACGTGGATTGATGAGGAATCAAAAAATGTATGATGAAGAGGGAGGCAAAAGAGATGGCAAATAGGTCTGGCTGTATAACTGATTGGCAAACGTATTGCAAATTGAGAAATCATTTGACTAAATAAAAAGAAGAAGAAACTACACTATGAAACAAAGATAAATGACATGAAGAATGATAGTAAAAATCTTTGGAGCATCTTCAATTAAATTTTGGGCAAAAAAATCAACAATGACATGTCACTTGTCTGACAACGTGGATGGAAAATTATTGAGGATAATAGCGGCCGATATTGCCACTCCTATTTGCCTTGTCTTTAATTTAAGCCTACTAGAAAGTGTGTGCCCTCAGGCCTGGAGGGAAGCTAAAGACATTCCACTAACCAAGAATAGTAAAGCTCCCTTTGGTCGGCTATTTAAGCCAGTAATCAGCGTATTACCAAACCTTACTTTTTTGGAAAAAAATAGTTTGGCCAGATACAATGCTATTTTACAGTAAACACATTGAGACTTTCAGCTTATAGGGAAGGACATTCAATAAGCATAGCACTTACAAATGACTGATTGGCTGAGAGAAGTTGATGATGATAGAAATATTGTTGGGGCTGTTTTGTTAGACTTCAGTGCGGCTTTTGACAGTATCGATCGTAGTCTGCTGCTGAAAAAAACGTATGGCTTTACACCCTCTGCTATATTGTGGACAATTTTTTTAATATATATTTTTTTATGTAACCTTTATTTAACTAGGCAAGTCAGTTAAGAACAAATTCTTATTTTCAATGACGGCCTTGGAACAGTGGGTTAACTTAGTTTTAGCTTGTCAGCTCGAGATACCAACAATCTTTCGGTTACTGGCCTAACACCCCAGAGCTACCTGTCTAACAGAGTGTGTTCATTAATGGAAGCCTGTACAACAAAATCAAGGTAGAATCAGGAATTCCCCAGGGCAGCTGTTTGGCACCTACTTTTTTCAATCGACTGTGGATGATTTGGTGACCTTGATGGTATAGTAGATTAGTCAGGATCAAGGGAAAGATGAACAGAGCAAAGTAGAGAGAGAACCTTGATGAAAACCTGCTCCAAAGCGCTCAGACAATGCAGTAGTGGCTTCGGGTCAAGTCTCTGGTCTCTGAATGTCCTTGAGTGGCCGAGCCAGAGCCCGGACTTGAACCCGATCTAACATCTCTGGAGAGACCTGAAAATAGCTGTGCAGCGACGCTCCCCATCCAACCTGACAGAGCTTGAGAGAATCTGCAGAAAAGAATGGGAGAAACTCCCCAAATACAGGTGTGCCAAGCTTGTAGCGTCATACCCAAGAAGACTCAATGCTGTAATCGCTGCCAAAGGTGCTTCAACAAAGTACTGAGTAAAGCGTCTGAATACTTATGTAAATGTTATTTTTCAGTTTTTAATAAATTAACAACAATTTCTAAAGACCGGTTTTGTTTTGTCATTATGGGATATTGTGTGTAGATTGATGAGAGGGAAAAAAGTATTTAATACACAGGCTGTAACGTAACAAAATGTGGAAAAAGTCAAGGGGTCTGAATACTTTCTGAAGGCATTGTATATATCCATGTTATAAAGTATGAAAAGGCTTGTTCATTCACATGTCATGAATTCACTATGACATCATCATATTTGTATATATCCTAATGAATAAACTTTGGATGGAAACATGGTTATTATTTATTTAACAAGGTAAGTCAACTGAGAACACATTGTCATTTACAGCAACAACCTGGGGAATCATTACAGGGGAGAGAAGGGAGGATGCATGAGCCAAATTGTAAACAGTTTCCTTCCTCCTGTTCTCAGTTGACTTACCTTGTTAAATAAATAATAACCATGTTTCCATCCAAAGTTTATTCAGTAGGATATATACAAATATGATGATGTCATAGTGATTTCATGACATGTGAATGAACAAGCCTTTTCATACTTTACAACATGGCTATATACAATGCCTTCAGAAAGTATTCTAATCAGATGACCATGATGGCATGAGGGCCAGATGAGGAATTAATCCAGGACACCAGAGTTAACACCCCTACTCTTATGATAAGTGCAATGGGATCTTTAGTGACCACAGAGAGTCAAGACACCCGTTTATCGTCCCATCTGAAAGATGGCACCCGACACAAGGCAATGTCCCCAATCTGAATACTTTCCCAAAGGCACTGGAAGTGATTGAGGAGACACCGTAATTGCTATATTCTAATTAAAATGATTGACCCATAAGAGAACACATGACCAAAGCAAGGCGTGACCATTTAGAAATAAAACAATATTCTTAATGATAAATATAATCTAATAAACAAATGTTTGCATAACCAACCAGGACCAACCCTGTTTAGCTTCAGAAGCAAGCCAGCTGTGGGAAGTAGGGTGGTATGCTGCTGGCTCCAAAATCAACCTATATACAGCCTAATTGTTTCCCCTCAGGAAGCTCTGGTAAACAGTTGATGTAGTACACTGCTGCCACTACCAGGCCTGGAGGGCATTTTGACTAAGTTGATAGCGAGTTGTATTGCTAAAAACGTAGCAGCTAACTAACTGGCTACCGATCAACCTATTGTGTGTATTGAACATTCATATTCATATTGGACAGCCTTACCTGTATAGTAGCACCAACACCCATCAGCCCAATCTCTTCTTGATGTCAAAGCTGCAGTGTATTGTTGCTATAGGAGTATTAAATTAATGAATAATCCTATTTATTTAAAGCCCCGCTAAGATGTCACCATACTATTCCTTTAAAGCCCCTCTGTCAGATATAAATCATCAGAGTGGGAAACCAACTGACATGGAAACAATGGAGCAAATGTATCACTATCAGAGTGTATTATGACATCATATAGAACTACTCAGACATTCCAAATATCACTTGATTATCAGAGGAGTGTATTATGACATCAGATAGAACTACTCAGACATTCTAAATATCACTTGATTATCAGAGGAGTGTATTATGACATCAGATAGAACTACTCAGACATTCCAAATATCACTTGATTATCAGAGGGGTGTATTATGACATCAGATAGAACCCCGCCCACATTCCACTGAAAAGGCAGCGCGCGAAATAAAATAATAAAAAAAACGAAATATTTAGCTTTCACACATTAACAAGTCCAATACAGCAAATGAAAGATAAACATCTTGTGAATCCAGCCAACATGTCAGATTTTTTAAATGTTTTACAGCGAAAACACCACGTATATTTATGTTAGCTCACCACCAAATACAAAAAAGCACAGACATTTCTTTCACAGCACAGGTAGCTTGCACAAAACCAACCAAACTAACCAAGAACCAACCAAACTAACCAAGAAACAACTTCATCAGATGACAGTCTTATAACATGTTATACAATAAATCTATGTTTTGTTCAAAAAATGTGCATATTTCAGGTATAAATCATAGTTTCACATTGCAGCTACAATCACAAATAGCACCGAAGCAGCTAGAACAATTACAGAGACCAACTTGAAATACCTAAATACTCATCATAAAACATTTATGAAAAATACATGGTGTACAGCAAATGAAAGACAAACATCTTGTGAATCCAGCCAAAATTTCAGATTTTTTAAGTGTTTTACAGCGAAAACACAATATAGCATTATATTAGCTTACCACAATAGCCAAAAACACAACCCATTTATCAGCAGCAAAAGTTAGCGATCGCAAAAAAACAGCAAAAGATATATAATTTTTCACTAACCTTGACAAGCTTCATCAGATGACAGTCCTATAACATCAGGTTATACAATACACTTATGCTTTGTTCGAAAATGTGCATATTTAGAGCTGAAATCCGTGGTTATACATTGTGAAAACGTAGCAACTTTTTTCCAGAATCTCCGGATATATTTCTGACACTCACCTATTCTGACCAAATAACTCATCATAAACTTTACTAAAAAATTCATGTTGTACAGCAAATGATAGTTACACTAGTTCTTAATGCAATCGCCGTGTTAGAATTCTAAAATAACTTTAGTACGACATACAGCTTACGTTATAGCGAGACAGCGCCCAAAATCAGGGCGGAAAATAATACTAAACATTTGACAGAAATACGAAATAACATCATAAATGGGTCCTACTTTTGCTGAGCTTCCATCAGAATCTTGTACAAGGGGTCCTTTGTCCAGAATAATCGTTGTTTGGATTTAGAATGTTCTCTTCGTCTGTCGAATTAGCAACCAAAGCTAGCCAAGTGGCGCGAAGCTGTCCATCGTCACCAAACGCAGAGAACGGAACACGCCAAAACTCCCGATAAACTTTCAATAATCTGATAAAACTATATTGAAAAAACATACTTTACGATGATATTATCACATTTATCAAATAAAATAAAAGCCGGAGATAATAGCCGTCTATAACGAAAGCTCTTCAGAAGGCAATCCAGAGTTCCTTCCCGCGCCTTCCTGAACAAAGGAAATTGGGGTCATGTCATTCCAAGAGCTCTCTTTTGACCTCAGATCAAGCTATACACTCCATTTCACCTCTCACTGCCTATTGACATCTAGTGGAAGGCGTATGAAGTGCATGTTTATCCATAGATTTCAAGCAAATGAATAGGGAACACAGCCTCGATTTCAGATTTTTCACTTTCTGACAGGAAGTTTGCTGCAAAATGAGTTCTGTTTTACTCACAGATATAATTCAAATGGTTTTAGAAACCTGAGAGTGTTTTATATCCAATAGTAATAATAATATGCATATTGTACGAGCAAGAATTGAGTACGAGGCAGTTTAATTTGGGAACGATTTTTTACAAAGTGAAAACAGCGCCCCCATATCCCAAAGAGGTTTTAACTTGTATTTTTCCATTCGGCACATGGGAATTCAACAGCAAAAGTATTTTTTGGTCTCATAAAGCCTTTGATCAGCAATAAGTCTGTCTGATAAAAACATTTCTTGTGGAAAAATGCATATATTGTGTAATGCAGATTTTAGAATATTCACATGAACATCTGTTGCAAATTACATGGAAACTTAGCTACTAAGGTGGATATTGATCCAACACCTGCCGCTTATTCAAACCAGCCCACTAGGCACAAACGTCAGTTCAACATCTAGTTTCTATTTACATTTCTTTGAGTCGTCTACTAAAGTCAATTCAACATGAAATCAACATAAGATGTCACCTGTCATTGGATTTAGGTTGCAAGTCCATGAAACAAAAGGTGTTTTGTTGAAATGACGTGGAAACGTTTATTCAACCAGTGGAAGCTTGCACCCAGGAAAGTGGAACGAGGAACTCTTCTTTGAGACAATGATGAAACAGCAATCCGTGGGAGAGTTGTGGTGGATATTATAAAATAAGGATCTGCTGGAGTCCAAGTCAAACCAAGATTCTTTATTTCTGAGCTCAGAGAGAATAACAGTTACACAGCGCAGTGTAGACAGTTTGAATTCCTGGAGCATTAGGTGATGAGCACATATCTTTATAGTTTCCTGTTCCTGGGAGGGACTTTATTCATACAAAGACGCAGGGGCAGCTGGTTTGCAACGCAGGATGATACTCCCAGGAACAGGAGATTATAATAGGTCAGTTTCACAAGTTTCGTCTGTGGTGGTTAATTTCTGTATTACCAAATGAGGAGAGACAAACTTCACACACCAATCAGAGTTATACTTAAACTACATCTTTGCAATGACTTTCAACAATTCACTATTTATAATAAACCGTTGAGTGTCAAAACAATGGCTACTGAGATCTTTTATAGCAAAGATCCACCCCCCTAGTCGACATAACAAACCACAGATATTAGGAACAGTTCACAAAGTGAGACTTTATAATGAGAAAGGAGTTTCCCGTAGCCAGATAGCATTCGCTATAATTTATCATTCAGTTTGGTCCCTAAGACGAGGTTCTAATCTCTTTCCTGGTACTTCATTGCACAAAAACACCAACCCATCCAATGGCATAACTCAATTGTCAACTCTAGATACTCCCATCTCAAGTAAAACCCCTTCTTGACCCCACTCCTGGACAAGCTCACTGAGGGGAGTGAGCCTCTAGGTCATACACTATCCCAGGATAAGTGCAACATCAGAGAGGACATACAATGGTTCCAGACGCTGCCATACACCTCCCCCAATGCCAAAGGAGGGAGTGACTTGCGCACAGACATTGTGGAAACCAGTAATTGGTTCCCCATTAATCACACCATCCCTTTACATAGTTTAACAGATACATTCACATATGAAGACAATGTTCCCTCTTGTCCTCTTCCCTTCCTGATATTCTGCATAGCACCAGGGACATGTAAAAGACAAGCCTGACCTCTTCCCTCTCTGGGCCCCAGGTGACTGAGCCCCAGCTTAGGGAAGAAGTGCAACTGCCATCACCAGAGTCCAAAGGGATACATACTAATAACAAGTACATCACATCAGCATATTATGCAGATAAGACATCTTAATTATCTATGTTACCCAACTAATTCTGATTCATCCACCACAAGTCACATACTCAGATATGTGGACACATACAATTAACATTTTGCATTACAGAGTCTGTGAACATTTTCATTTCATTAAATCATCACTGGGCCAACATTGCAAATGTAAACAACGGAACAAATGCATCACATCCAAATAACACTTGATTATCTGCAGTGCTGGAGGAATGACACACAGATAAACACACACACAGTGTCAGAGTTTAAAAAAGGACCATTTAAAACAGAAGGAATCTGACCTACTCTATATTAAAACTCCATATTCTAGTCATTTTTTCTAATAAAAACATACAAATATATGTTTTAGTATACTTTGTACAATTCAAGTTCATATGGTAAAAACAGGTAATCATTATCAGTCAACAATATAAGACAGCAAGTCCCCTGTGTGTATTCTCTCATGGCATTTCAGCTCCCCCAGCTGGTTGAAACACTTTCCGCAATGGTAAGGCTTCTCCCCTGTGTGTATTCTCTCATGCCATTTCAGCTCCCCCGGCTGGTTGAAACTCATTCCACATTGGGAGCAGTGGTAAGGCAGTGTGTATTCTCTCGTGTTGTTTCAGGTTCTCTAAAAGGTTATAACACTTTCCACACTGGGAGCAGTGGTAAGGCTTCTTGTGTGTATTCTCATGTTTTTTCAGGTTCCCTAACTTGTTAAAACACTTTCCACACTGGGAGCAGTGGTAACGCTTCTCCCCTCTGTGTATTCTCTCGTGACATTTCAGCTCCCCCGGCTGGTTGAAACACTTTCCACACTGGGGGCAGTGGTAAGGCTTCTCCAATGTGTGTATTCTCTCATGCTTTTTCAGATACCCTGACCCGTTAAAACTCTTTCCACACTGCGAGCAGTGGTAAGACTTCTCCCCTGTGTGTATTCTCTCATGTCGGTACAGGTCCCTTAACTGGTTAAAACACTTTCCACAGTGGGAACACTGGTAAGGCTTTTCAACTGTATGTATTCTCTCATGTTGTTTCAGGTTCCCTAACTGGTTAAAACACTTGCCACACTGGAAGCAGTGGTAAGGCTTCTCCCCTGTGTGTATTATCTCGTGAACTTTCAGGTCCCTTAACTGGTTAAAACACTTTCCACAGTGGGAACACTGGTGTCTTCTTGTTGGTTTGGACGTCCCTGGCTCTGGTTCCTCTGAGTCTGGTCTTTCTCCTGCCAAAGACAGTGTGTTTTTAAAAAAAGAGACCTGAATGAAACCTCCACATGATAAATAGGCCTTGCTACGAGGGTAAATCCTAATCAGATCGCTCAATAACCTAAGGCCAGTTTTAACAATCTTGGTGTGATTTTAAAACAAATGTTGTAGAGTTTCCTGGTAATTACTGATAATGTTTACATTACTTATTTATTCATTCTGTTTTACAAGTCAGAACACAAAAAACTAAACCGTTCTTGGACACTCAAGACACAGATGTCGCTTAATTCCAATCGAGCAGGTGGTTCTAAATATATAACTTTCATAGCTGTATGATACAGAATGCGAGCTACAGTTGTGGCCAAAAGTTTTGAGAATGACACAAATATTAATTTCCACAAAGTTTGCTGCTTCAGTGTCTTCAGATATTTTTGTCAGATGTTACTATGAAATACTGAAGTATAATTACAAGCATTTCATAAGTATCAAAGGCTTTTATTGGCAATGACATGAAGTTGATGCAAAGAGTCAATATTTGCAGTGTTGACCCTTCTTTTTCAAGACCTCTGCAATCCACCCTGGTGTCAATTAACTTCTGGGCCACATCCTGTGATGGCAGCCCATTCTTGCATAATCAATGCTTGGAGTTTGTCAGAATTTGTGGGTATTTGTTTGTCCACCCGCCTCTTGAGGATTGACCACAAGTTCTCAATGGGATTAAGGTCTGGGGAGATTCCTGGCCCTGGACCCAAAATATTGATGTTTTGTTCTCCGAGCCACTTATCACGTTTGCCTTACGGCAAGGTGCTCCTTCATGCTGGAAAAGGAATTGTTCGTCACCGAACTGTTCCTGGATGGTTGGGAAAAGTTGCTCTCGGAGGATGTGTTGGTAGCATTCCTTATTCATGGCTGTGTTCTTAGGCAACATTGTGAGTGAGCCCACACCCTTGGCTGAAAAGCAACCCCACACATGAATGGTCTCAGGATGATTTACCATTGGCAATGACACAGGACTGATGGAAGCGCTCACCTTGTCTTCTCCGGACAAGCTTTTTTAAAGTGAAATATTTAGGAAGATGTTCCTAAAACTGAGAGTAACTACAATAAACAAAAATATTAACGCAACATGTAAAGTGTTGGATGTTTCATGAGCTGAAAAAAAAATGCTGAATTTTTTACATCCCTGTTAGTTAACATTTATTCTTTGCCAAGATAATCCATCCACCTGACAGGTGTGGCATATCAAGCTGATTAAACAGCATGATCATTACACAGGTGCACCTTGTGCTGGGGAGAATAAAGGCCTCTAAAATGTGCAGTTCTGTCACACAACACAATGCCACAGATGTCTCAAGTTTTGAGGGAGCGTGCAATTGGCATGCTGACTGCAGGAATATCCACTGGAGCTGTTACCAGATAATTGAATGTTAAATTCTCTACCAGAAGCCACCTCCAACGTCATTTTAGAGAATTTGGCAGTACATCCAACTGGCCTCACAACCACAGAACACATGTAACGACGCCAGCCCAGGACCTCCACATCGTCTGAGACCAGCCACCCGAGTTGTATTTCTCTTTCTAATGAAGCCCTTTTGTGGGGAAAAACTAATTCTGATTGGCTGGGCCTGTCTCCGCAATGGGTGGGAGCATGCCCTCCAGGGCCCACCAATGGCTGCGCCCCTGCCCAGTTATGTAAAGTCCATAGATTAGGGCCTCGTTTATTTATTTACAATCACTTACTCATATAAACTGTAAATCGTTGTTTATATTTTGGTTAAGTATACACACACACAGTGCATTCGTTAAAAACTTCTCTAGGATAGGGGTCAGCATTTTCACGTTTGGATGAAAAGCATATCCAAATTCAACTGCCAGCTACTCATCCCCAGAAGATAAGATGTGCATATTATTAGTAGATTTGGATGGAAAACACTCTGAAGTTTCTAAAACTGTTTGAATCATGTCTGTGAGTATAACATAACTTATTTAGCAGGCGAAAGCCAGAGGACAAACCATTCAGATTTTTTTTTTGAGGTCACTCTTTTCAATTAGTTTTCATTGGGAATCCAGATTTCTACGGGACCTTCTTGCAGTTCCTACCGCTTCCAATGGATGTCAACAGTCTTTAGAAATTGGTTGAGGTTTTTCCTTTGTGTAATGAAGAAGTACGGCCATCCAGAACGAGGGTAACTTGAAGTGTACTGTTAGATAGAGGCGCGTGACCAGAAAGCTAGCTACAGTTTGTTTTCCTCCTGTATTGAACACAGATCAGCCCGTCTTCAATTTTATCGATTATTTACGTTACAAAATACCTAAAGTTGTATTACAAAAGTAGTTTGAAATGTTTTGGCCAAATTTACAGGTAACTTTTGAGATACTTTGTAGTCACGTTACGCAAGTTGGAACCGGTGTTTTTATGGATATATATCGACGGAATTAATCGAAAAAAAGGACCATTTGTGATGTTTATGGGACATATTGGAGTGCCAACAAAAGAAGCTTGTCAAAGGCAAGGCATGAATTATATTTCTATTTCTGCGTTTTGTGTCACGCCTGCAGGGTTGAAATATGCTTCTCTCTCTTTGTTTACTATGGTGCTATCCTCAGATAATAGCATCGTTTGGTTTCGCCGAAAAGCGTATTTGAAATCTGACATGTTGGCTGGATTCACAACAAGTGTAGCTTTAATTTGGTATATTGCATGTGTGATTTAATGAAAGTTTGATATTTATAGTATTTTAGTTGAATTTGGCACTCTGCATTTTTACTGTCTTTTGGCCAGGTGGGAGGCTAGCGTCCCACATATCCCAGAGAGGTTTTAAGTATTCAGACCCCATCACCTTTTCCAAATTTTGTTACATTTCAGCATTATTCTAAAATTGATTCAATTGTTTTCCCCCCCTCGTCAATCTAAACTCAGCAAAAAAAAGAAACGTCCTCTCACTGTCAACTGCTTTAATTTTCAGCAAACTTAACATGTGTAAATATTTGTTGGAACATAACAAGATTCAATAACAGACATAAACTGAACAAGTTCCACAGACATGTGACTAACTGAAATTGAATAATGTGTCCCTGAACAAAGTGGGGGGGTCAAAATCAAAAGTAACAGTCAGTATCTGGTGTGGCCACCAGCTGCATTAAAGGAGGCCTGTAGCTTCTAATGTTGAATTACTATGGAGTCTGATGCTTTAATAAGGTTACAGTTATGAAAACTTAGGACTCTAAAGAGGCCTTTCTACCGACTCTGAAAAACACCAAAAGAAAGATGCCCAGGGTCCCTGCTCATCTGCGTGAACGTGCCTTAGGCATGCTGCAAGGAGGCATGAGAACTGCAGATGTGGCCAGGGCAATAAATTTCAATGTTGCAATAAATTGCAATAAACAGCGTATCGTCTGCTGCCCAAGTTACACC
The DNA here is from genome assembly GCF_029448725.1 of Salvelinus fontinalis. Classification (NCBI taxonomy): domain Eukaryota; kingdom Metazoa; phylum Chordata; class Actinopteri; order Salmoniformes; family Salmonidae; genus Salvelinus; species Salvelinus fontinalis. Next base: position 443 of record NW_026600564.1, on the reverse strand, counting down.
AGGAACGCACAATCCCTACATCGGTGCTCAGACTAGAGGTCGACCGATTATGATTTTTCAACGCCCATACCAATTATTGGAGGACCAAAAAAAGCCGATACCGATTAATCGGCCGATTATTTTAATTTTATTTGTAATAATGAAAATTACAACAATACTGAATGAACACTTATTTTAACTTAATATAATACATCAATAAAATCAATAAATAATGAAACGTGTTCAATTTGGTTTAAATTATGCTAAAACAAAGTGTTGGAGAAGAAAGTAAAAGTGCAATATGTGCTATGTAAGAAAACTAACGTTTCAGTTCCTTGCTCAGAACATGAGATCATATGAAAGCTGGTGGTTCCTTTTAACATGAGTCTTCAATATTCCCAGGTAAGAAGTTTTAGGTTGTAGTTATTATAGGAATTATAGGACTATTTCCCTCTATACCATTT
>NW_026600563.1:157045-196415 GCF_029448725.1 Salvelinus fontinalis | reverse complement strand
TCCTCCCCTCCTAAATCTGTCCCTCTGATAGACAGAACAACAAGAGTCCTCCCCTCCTAAATCTGTCCCTCTGATAGACAGGACAACAAGAGTCCTCCCCTCCTAAATCTGTCCCTCTGATAGACAGGACAACAAGAGTCCTCCCCTCCTAAATCTGTCCCTCTGATAGACAGGACAACAAGAGTCCTCCTCTCCTAAATCTGTCCCTCTGATAGACAGGACAACAAGAGTCCTCCCCTCCTAAATCTGTCCATCTGATAGACAGAACAACAAGAGTCCTCCCCTCCTAAATCTGTCCATCTGATAGACAGGACAACAAGAGTCCTCCCCCTCCTCCAGCTAAATGTGTCCATCACCAACAGTAAACACAAGAGTAGCTAGCGCTCCTAACCCCCTCCTCCAGCTAAATGTGTCCATCACCAACAGTAAACACAAGAGTAGCTAGCGTTCCTAACCCTCTCCTCCAGCTAAATGTGTCCATCACCAACAGTAAACACAAGAGTAGCTAGCGTTCCTAACCCCCTCCTCCAGCTAAATGTGTCCATCACCAACAGTAAACACAAGAGTAGCTAGCGTTCCTAACCCCCTCCTCCAGCTAAATGTGTCCATCACCAACAGTAAACACAAGAGTAGCTAGCGTTCCTAACCCTCTCCTCCAGCTAAATGTGTCCATCACCAACAGTAAACACAAGAGTAGCTAGCGCTCCTAACCCCCTCCTCCAGCTAAATGTGTCCATCACCAACAGTAAACACAAGAGTAGCTAGCGTTCCTAACCCCCTCCTCCAGCTAAATGTGTCCATCACCAACAGTAAACACAAGAGTAGCTAGCGCTACTAACCCCCTCCTCCAGCTAAATGTGTCCATCACCAACAGTAAACACAAGTGTAGCTAGCGTTCCTAACCCTCTCCTCCAGCTAAATGTGTCCATCACCAACAGTAAACACAAGTGTAGCTAGCGTTCCTAACCACCTCCTCCAGCTAAATGTGTCCATCACCAACAGTAAACACAAGAGTAGCTAGCGTTCCTAACCCTCTCCTCCAGCTAAATGTGTCCATCACCAACAGTAAACACAAGAGTAGCTAGCGCTCCTAACCCCCTCCTCCAGCTAAATGTGTCCATCACCAACAGTAAACACAAGAGTAGCCAGCGTTCCTAACCCCCTCCTCCAGCTAAATGTGTCCATCACCAACAGTAAACACAAGAGTAGCTAGCGTTCCTAACCCCCTCCTCCAGCTAAATGTGTCCATCACCAACAGTAAACACAAGAGTAGCTAGCGTTCCTAACCCCCTCCTCCAGCTAAATGTGTCCATCACCAACAGTAAACACAAGAGTAGCTAGCGCTCCTAACCCCCTCCTCCAGCTAAATGTGTCCATCACCAACAGTAAACACAAGAGTAGCTAGCGTTCCTAACCCCCTCCTCCAGCTAAATGTGTCCATCACCAACAGTAAACACAAGAGTAGCCAGCGTTCCTAACCCCCTCCTCCAGCTAAATGTGTCCATCACCAACAGTAAACACAAGAGTAGCTAGCGTTCCTAACCCCCTCCTCCAGCTAAATGTGTCCATCACCAACAGTAAACAAAAGAGTAGCTAGCGTTCCTAACCACCTCCTCCAGCTAAATGTGTCCATCACCAACAGTAAACACAAGAGTAGCTAGCGTTCCTAACCACCTCCTCCAGCTAAATGTGTCCATCACCAACAGTAAACACAAGTGTAGCTAGCGTTCCTAACCACCTCCTCCAGCTAAATGTGTCCATCACCAACAGTAAACACAAGAGTAGCTAGCGTTCCTAACCCCCTCCTCCAGCTAAATGTGTCCATCACCAACAGTAAACACAAGAGTAGCTAGCGCTACTAACCCCCTCCTCCAGCTAAATGTGTCCATCACCAACAGTAAACACAAGAGTAGCTAGCGTTCCTAACCACCTCCTCCAGCTAAATGTGTCCATCACCAACAGTAAACACAAGAGTAGCTAGCGTTCCTAACCACCTCCTCCAGCTAAATGTGTCCATCACCAACAGTAAACACAAGTGTAGCTAGCGTTCCTAACCACCTCCTCCAGCTAAATGTGTCCATCACCAACAGTAAACACAAGAGTAGCTAGCGTTCCTAACCCCCTCCTCCAGCTAAATGTGTCCATCACCAACAGTAAACACAAGAGTAGCTAGCGTTCCTAACCACCTCCTCCAGCTAAATGTGTCCATCACCAACAGTAAACACAAGAGTAGCTAGCGTTCCTAACCCCCTCCTCCAGCTAAATGTGTCCATCACCAACAGTAAACACAAGAGTAGCTAGCGTTCCTAACCCCCTCCTCCAGCTAAATGTGTCCATCACCAACAGTAAACACAAGAGTAGCTAGCGCTCCTAACCCCCTCCTCCAGCTAAATGTGTCCATCACCAACAGTAAACACAAGAGTAGCTAGCGTTCCTAACCCCCTCCTCCAGCTAAATGTGTCCATCACCAACAGTAAACACAAGAGTAGCTAGCGTTCCTAACCCCCTCCTCCAGCTAAATGTGTCCATCACCAACAGTAAACACAAGAGTAGCTAGCGTTCCTAACCCCCTCCTCCAGCTAAATGTGTCCATCACCAACAGTAAACACAAGAGTAGCTAGCGTTCCTAACCCCCTCCTCCAGCTAAATGTGTCCATCACCAACAGTAAACACAAGAGTAGCTAGCGTTCCTAACCCCCTCCTCCAGCTAAATGTGTCCATCACCAACAGTAAACACAAGAGTAGCTAGCGCTCCTAACCCCCTCCTCCAGCTAAATGTGTCCATCACCAACAGTAAACACAAGAGTAGCTAGCGTTCCTAACCCCCTCCTCCAGCTAAATGTGTCCATCACCAACAGTAAACACAAGAGTAGCTAGCGTTCCTAACCCCCTCCTCCAGCTAAATGTGTCCATCACCAACAGTAAACACAAGAGTAGCTAGCGTTCCTAACCCCCTCCTCCAGCTAAATGTGTCCATCACCAACAGTAAACACAAGAGTAGCTAGCGCTCCTAACCCCCTCCTCCAGCTAAATGTGTCCATCACCAACAGTAAACACAAGAGTAGCTAGCGTTCCTAACCCCCTCCTCCAGCTAAATGTGTCCATCACCAACAGTAAACACAAGAGTAGCTAGCGCTCCTAACCCCCTCCTCCAGCTAAATGTGTTATCAGTGTGGGGAAGTGGAAGTGTCCCATAATATCACATCACAATGTGCAGAATGTTTCCTGATAAGTAAAGATGTAGGCCTATGACGTCACAGAACAGATATATTATTGTCTGTGTATGACACAATCTGACCCTTATAGGAACGTAAAGGTAGACTTGCAAAATGATGGAAGCTTTCCCAAAACTCCCAGGTTTTCCAGAAATCACTGTTAAGATTCCCAGAATCAGAAGGGAATAAGCAGGAAATCCCTGTTAAGATTCCCAGAATCAGAAGGGAATAAGCAGGAAATCCCTGTTAAGATTCCCAGAATCAGAAGGGAATAAGCAGGAAACACCTGTTAAGATTCCCAGAATCAGAAGGGAATAAGCAGGAAATCCCTGTTAAGATTCCCAGAATCAGAAGGGAATAAGCAGGAAATCCCTGTTAAGATTCCCAGAATCAGAAGGGAATAAGCAGGAAACACCTGTTAAGATTCCCAGAATCAGAAGGGAATAAGCAGGAAACACCTGTTAAGATTCCCAGAATCAGAAGGGAATAAGCAGGAAACACCTGTTAAGATTCCCAGAATCAGAAGGGAATAAGCAGGAAACTTCTGTTAAGATTCCCAGAATCAGAAGGGAATAAGCAGGAAATCCCTGTTAAGATTCCCAGAATCAGAAGGGAATAAGCAGGAAATCCCTGTTAAGATTCCCAGAATCAGAAGGGAATAAGCAGGAAATCCCTGTTAAGATTCCCAGAATCAGAAGGGAATAAGCAGGAAATCCCTGTTAAGATTCCCAGAATCAGAAGGGAATAAGGAAGAAATCCCTGTTAAGATTCCCAGAATCAGAAGGGAATAAGGAAGAAATACCTGTTAAGATTCCCAGAATCAGAAGGGAATAAGCAGGAAACACCTGTTAAGATTCCCAGAATCAGAAGGGAATAAGCAGGAAATCCCTGTTAAGATTCCCAGAATCAGAAGGGAATAAGCAGGAAATCCCTGTTAAGATTCCCAGAATCAGAAGGGAATAAGCAGGAAATCCCTGTTAAGATTCCCAGAATCAGAAGGGAATAAGCAGGAAATCCGGAATCGTACAACTAGGATTTCTGAACCCCTGTGAATTTGGGGAACGTGATGTGAATGTTGTAACCCTAGTTAGTAGATTGGGTGTTGGATCAGGCAGCGTCTCAGCTCTACTCTTCATTAAGGCTAGAATAACTATTTGGTGAAACTGCCACGGCCCTTTAGGAAACTAACAAAATATAACTAATTACTTCAAACAATGAACACAGTTTTTCCCCTCTGACATCATAGTGTGACAGAACAGCAGAATATTCTTTGGGATGCTCCTCTCTTTAGTTTCATCAACATAAAGGGACTGGGGCGAAATGTGGCGCTTTTCAACAAATGCGGATTATAGTTTAAGGAAATCTCACTATTACTGCATTGAAGAGGTGTTAAGCAAAGGGACTTCCTGTCTCAATAAAGATGAATTGCATTTGAATAAGTCACCGTGGATGCACAGGGACATACGATACCATCGTCCCCATAGACACTGGGCTGGTCATTGGATCAGTATGTCTCATTACTATAGGGATGCATTGTCTGCAGAGTGACAGTAATCAAGGGTAATCTGCTGATTGATTGGTTCATTCTGTGTAGCAGGATCCCTAATCCTGTCATTTCTGTGATTGGACAGGAGGGGAGCCTGCCTGGGCTGCATTCCAAAGACTTTCCTCCACCCTTCTATCCTTGTTCACCCCCTGAGGTTGGCAGGTTAAAAGGTATAAACCCCATAAAGTCCATCACATTCCGTTATTAAGTCAGGGCAGGAGATTATGATGTAGCCTCTCATACATCCCTGTACCACTGTGATGTATTATTAAGATACAGTATTTAACCAGGAAGCCCCATTGAGATAAACCCAGTATTTCTGAAGGGAAACCTGGACCTGTCAGAGTGTAATGTCGAGATGACCATCAATACACAAAGGGCAAAGGTGCCCAATGGCATTGATGATCAATAAAGATCAAGATAATCAACATATGGAGATGTTTCTTTTGAGAGCTACAGTTCCAGCACCATGGAAAGATTTCCATGTCTCAAAAGTATTTTAGAGGACACCTTGATTTTCTATCAAGATACCAAACACTCCCATCAGGCCTTGGGAGTCTTGTTTAAAATGCTGTAGCCGACTCTACATACAACAACCTAGTTCATATGTGATGGGCTCAGCAGCTACTCCAGAATAGATGACAGACGCTTGTGTTGTTGATATAAGCCTGGAGATACAACACCACATCACACTGGAATACTGATTAAATAGTCAGTGATTTCATCAAGGCAAATCAATCTACCCAACACTGGCTGAATTCTGACACATATCTACATCTACTGTCATTCTATCCAACAGCACGTACTGCAGTTTAGATCACAGTGAAATAGTGTATGTATACAGGTAGCAGGCTTGAGGTTATTCCTTTACAACTCAGTCAATTCAGGAAGTAAAGTGGAAAAGTGTATGTATACAGGTAGCAGGCTTGGGGTTGATTCCTTTACAACTCAGTCAATTCAGGAAGTAAAGTGGAATAGTGTATGTATACAGGTAGCAGGCTTGAGGTTGATTCCTTTACAACTCAGTCAATTCAGGAAGTAAAGTGGAATAGTGTATGTATGCAGGTAGCAGGCTTGAGGTTGATTCCTTTACAACTCAGTCAATTCAGGAAGTAAAGTGGAATAGTGTATGTATACAGGTAGCAGGCTTGAGGTTATTCCTTTACAACTCAGTCAATTCAGGAAGTAAAGTGGAATAGTGTATGTATACAGGTAGCAGGCTTGGGGTTGAGTCCTTTACAACTCAGTCAATTCAGGAAGTAAAGTGGAATAGTGTATGTATACAGGTAGCAGGCTTGGGGTTATTCCTTTACAACTCAGTCAATTCAGGAAGTAAAGTGGAATAGTGTATGTATACAGGTAGCAGGCTTGGGGTTGATTCCTTTACAACTCAGTCAATTCAGGAAGTAAAGTGGAATAGTGTATGTATACAGGTAGAAGGCTTGGGGTTGATTCCTTTACAACTCAGTCAATTCAGGAAGTAAAGTGGAATAGTGTACGTATACAGGTAGCAGGCTTGAGGTTGATTTCTTCACAACTCAGTCAATTCAGGAAGTAAAGTGAAATACCAATATGTTACTAAAGTGACGACGTCACGACTCTTGAAAATGACAATAGAAATGAACCCCGACCCTAATATAGGGATCTATATACACTTCTCAAAAAAATAAAGGGAACACTTTAACAACACAATGTAACTCCAAGTCAATCACACTTCTGTGAAATCAAACTGTCCACTTAGGAAGCAACACTGATTGACAATAAATTTCACATGCTGTTGTGCAAATGGAATAGACAAAAGGTGGAAATTATAGGCAATTAGTAAGACACCCCCAAAAAAGGAATGGTTCTGCAGGTGGTGACCACAGACCACTTCTCAGTTCCTATGCTTCCTGGCTGATGTTTTGGTCACTTTTGAATGCTGGCGGTGCTTTCACTCTAGTGGTAGCATGAGACGGAGTCTACAACCCACACAAGAGGCTCAGGTAGTGCAGCTCATCCAGGATGGCACATCAATGCGAGCTGTGGCAAAAAGGTTTGCTGTGTCTGTCAGCGTAGTGTCCAGAGCATGGAGGCGCTACCAGGAGACAGGCCAGTACATCAGGAGACGTGGAGGAGGCCGTAGGAGGGCAACAACCCAGCAGCAGGACCGCTACCTCCGCCTTTGTGCAAGGAGGTGCACTGCCAGAGCCCTGCAAAATGACCTCCAGCAGGCCACAAATGTGATCAGGCCCTACACCCAAACAAGGGCACTGCGTTCATCCACCTCTGGCCTGCTCGCCTCCCTACCACTGAGGAAGTACAGTTCCCGCTCAGCCCAGTCAAAACTGTTCGCTGCTCTGGCCCCCCAATGGTGGAACAAACTCCCTCACGACGCCAGGACAGCGGAGTCAATCACCACCTTCCGGAGACACCTGAAACCCCACCTCTTTAAGGAATACCTAGGATAGGATAAAGTAATCCTTCTGACCCCCCCCCCCCTTAAAAGATTTAGATGCACTGTTGTAAAGTGGCTGTTCCACTGGATGTCATAAGGTGAATGCACCAATTTGTAAGTCGCTCTGGATAAGAGCGTCTGCTAAATGACTTAAATGTAATGTAAATGTAAAAAAGTGACCAAAACATCAGCCGGGAAGCATAGGAACTGAGAAGTGGTCTGTGGTCACCACCTGCAGAACCATTCCTTTTTTGGGGGTGTCTTACTAATTGCCTATAATTTCCACCTTTTGTCTATCCCATTTGCACAACAGTATGTGAAATTTATTGTCAATCAGTGTTGCTTCCTAAGTGGACATTTTGATTTCACAGAAGTGTGATTGACTTGGAGTTACATTGTGTTGTTTAAGTGTTCCCTTTATTTTTTTGAGCAGTGTATTTCCCCCAGTGCCAAATATTCAATCAAACAATCAATCAACGGGTCCAAAGTGTTTAGCCACAAAGTGTTTAGCCACAAAGTGTTTAGCCACAAAGTGTTTAGCCACAAAGTCTATAACCAAAGTATATAGCCACAAAGTGTATACTGTAACCACAAAGTGTATAGCCACAAAGTGTACAGCCACAAAGTGTATAGCCACAAAGTGTACAGCCACAAAGTGTATAGCCACAAAGTGTACAGCCACAAAGTGTACAGCCACAAAGTGTATAGCCACAAAGTGTATAACCACAAAGTGTATAGCCACAAAGTGTACAACCACAAAGTGTACAGCCACAAAGTGTACAGCCACAAAGTGTACAGCCACAAAGTGTACAGCCACAAAGTGTATAGCCACAAAGTATATAGCCACAAAGTGTATAGCCACAAAGTGTATAACCACAAAGTGTATAACCACAAAGTATATAGCCACAAAGTATATAGCCACAAAGTGTATAGCCACAAAGTGTATAGCCACAAAGTGTATAGCCACAAAGTGTATAGCCACAAAGTGTATAGCCACAAAGTGTATAGCCACAAAGTGTATAACCACAAAGTATATAGCCACAAAGTGTATAGCCACAAAGTGTATAGCCACAAAGTATATAGCCACAAAGTATATAACCACAAAGTATATAGCCACAAAGTGTATAGCCACAAAGTGTATAGCCACAAAGTATATAGCCACAAAGTGTATAGCCACAAAGTATATAGCCACAAAGTGTATAGCCACAAAGTGTATAGCCACAAAGTATATAGCCACAAAGTATATAGCCACAAAGTGTATAGCCACAAAGTATATAGCCACAAAGTGTATAGCCACAAAGTATATAACCACAAAGTATATAGCCACAAAGTATATAGCCACAAAGTGTATAGCCACAAAGTATATAGCCACAAAGTGTATAGCCACAAAGTGTATAGCCACAAAGTGTATAGCCACAAAGTATATAGCCACAAGCATAAAAAGAGATTTCCTGAAACCCAGTCAGTCAGAGTGAAAGTGAAATCTTCAGGGTCCCTGTCTCTCTGTGAATTAAAAACATGCCTCTACTAGCCTACACAGCTGCACCGTTAAACTATCAGATCCTACAGGCTAACACTAGCGTCAATCACAGCTAAAGTACATTAAACCCCACAGATTTACCACTAATCTGATGTAGCATTAGCTTTAGCCACACGTACAACAACATGCCCTGTCCACATGCTCCAGACTGTAAACAAGACTATATGCACCCAGTTAGCTACATAGGCTACACAGTGACTACAGTGTACAGTGTTACTCTGGGCTAGGGCATCAGCCACATGTCCTGTAGCATACCTGTTCATACTACGAGACTGGACCCTTCTCTTATCTCCCCATGACATTCAGATCGCTTGTTCCTCTTCTCATATAGCCTTTCCCTCTGTCCCTCCTTCCTCTGTAGTGCGTTATGTATCCAGGGAGACTCTCTCTAGCCTGTCTTCATGGCTGATGGCTCTCTCTGCATCCCTCCCTCTACCTCCCTGGCTGTGGCTGGCTAGCTGGCTGGCTGCACTCAGAGCTAGTGTCAGAGAGGAGGGGGGGTGGATCTTCTTTGTTTGGCAGGCCCAGCCACCAGCCCCTCCCGGAGTGTCCTGCAGGAAAGGTTAACGATGATATGTCTCTGCCTCTCAGTCTTGATCCCCTATCGATCTCTACCCCCCCACCACCCATCCCTGCAGAGTGTAACCCAACCCTACCTCTCTTCTCTGCCTGCTTCCCCAGGGATAGAGGACCCTGACTGGGGAGGACTTCACTTAGCACACAGCCTCACAGAGAGGAAACGAGAGAGAGAGAAAGGGGAGTGGGAGACAGAGAGGGGGAGAGAAAGGGGAGTGGAAGAGAGTGAGAGAGAGAGAAAGGGGAGTGTGAGAGACAGAGAGAGAGATAAAGGGGAGTGTGTGAGAGAGAGAGAGAAATGGGAGTGTGTGAGAGAGAGAGAGAGAGAGAGGAGTGGAAGAGAGACAGAGAGAGAGAGAGAAAGGGGAATGGGATAGAGAGAGAGAAATGGGAGTGTGAGAGACAGAGAGAGAGAGAAAGGGGAGTGTGAGAGACAGAGAAAGAGAGAAAGGGGAGTGTGTGAGAGAGATAGAGAGAGAAAGGGGAGTGGGAGAGAGAGAAAGGGGAGTGGGAGAGAGAGAAAGGGGAGTGGGAGACAAAGACAGAGAGAAAGGGGAGTGGAAGAGAGAGAGAAAGGGGAGTGGGAGAGAGAGAAAGAGAAAGAGAGAGAGAAAGGAGAGTGGGGGAGAGAGAGAGAGAGAGAGAGAGAGAGAGAGAGAGAGAGAGAGAGAGAGAGAGAGAGAGAGAGAGAGAGAGAGAGAGAGAGAGAGAGAGAGAAAGGGGAGTGGAAGAGAGAGAGAAAGAGAGAAAGGGGAGTGGGAGACAAAGACAGGGAGAAAGGGGAGTGGAAGAGAGAGAGAGAGAGAGAGAGAGAAAGGGGAGTGGGTGAGAGAGAGAGAAAGGGGAGTGGGAGACAAAGACAGAGAGAAAGGGGAGTGGAAGAGAGAGAGAGAGAGAGAGAGAGAGAGAGAGAGAGAGAGAGAGAGAGAGAAAGGGGAGTGGAAGAGAGAGAGAGAGAAAGGGGAGTGGAAGAGAGAGAGAAAGAGAGAAAGGGGAGTGGGAGACAAAGACAGGGAGAAAGGGGAGTGGAAGAGAGAGAGAGAGAGAGAGAGAAAGGGGAGTGGGTGAGAGAGAGAGAAAGGGGAGTGGGAGACAAAGACAGAGAGAAAGGGGAGTGGAAGAGAGAGAGAGAGAGAGAGAGAGAGAGAGAGAGAGAGAGAGAGAGAGAGAGAAAGAGAGAGAGAGAGAGAAAGGGGAGTGGGAGAGAGAGAGAGAGTGAGAAAGGGGAGTGGGAGAGAGAGAGAGAGAGAGAAAGAGAGACAGAGAGAAAGGGGAGTGGGGGAGAGAGAGAGAGTGCAAGAGAGAGGGGAAGAGGAAAAGAGTCTCTCTCTCTCCCACACACACCATTTTTCATACTCTCACAACCTATATGTGGTCTATCACATCTGCCACTGGTACTGAGTAAGACACAGTTGCCCTTCTGTTTGGTGTTCCACACATCAACTACAAACAAGCAATTTTATGAACCATCTAAATGTCAAAGTTTCAAATTCCACAATCAATATGATTTAAAAACATGTTATGAGACGAGAAAATGTCCTTCTGAATGAAAACATGGTGTCAATTCTTCCACAGACCCTTTCTAAAGCATTTACAGTATATTTACATAGTGTGCGTCCAAAATGGCACCCTATTCCCTAGAGATAGTGCCCTACTTTTGACCAGGGCCCATAACTATAAAAGGTCATTTCAGACAGTGCTGCAGTGACTTCAGTAGCAGCATAGGATACAGTGGTGCAGCAGTGACCTCAGTAGCAGCATAGGATACAGTGGTGCTGCAGTGACTTCAGTAGCAGCATAGGATACAGTGGTGCTGCAGTGACTTCAGTAGCAGCATAGGATACAGTGGTGCTGCTGTGACTTCAGTAGGAGCATAGGATACAGTGGTGCTGCAGTGACTTCAGTAGCAGCATAGGATACAGTGGTGCTGCAGTGACTTCAGTAGCAGCATAGGATACAGTGGTGCTGCTGTGACTTCAGTAGCAGCATAGGATACAGTGGTGCAGCAGTGACTTCAGTAGCAACATAGGATACAGTGGTGCTGCAGTGACTTCAGTAGCAACATAGGACACAGTGGTGCTGCAGTGACCTCAGTAGCAGCATAGGATACAGTGGTGCAGCAGTGACCTCAGTAGCAGCATATGATACAGTGGTGCAGCAGTGACCTCAGTAGCAGCATAGGATACAGTGGTGCTGCAGTGACTTCAGTAGCAGCATAGGATACAGTGGTGCTGCAGTGACTTCAGTAGCAGCATAGGATACAGTGGTGCTGCTGTGACTTGAGTAGCAGCATAGGATACAGTGGTGCTGCAGTGACTTCAGTAGCAGCATAGGATACAGTGGTGCTGCAGTGACTTCAGTAGCAGCATAGGATACAGTGGTGCTGCAGTGACTTCAGTAGCAGCATAGGATACAGTGGTGCAGCAGTGACTTCAGTAGCAACATAGGATACAGTGGTGCTGCTGTGACTTCAGTAGCAGCATAGGATACAGTGGTGCTGCAGTGACTTCAGTAGCAGCATAGGATACAGTGGTGCTGCTGTGACTTCAGTAGCAGCATAGGATACAGTGGTGCTGCTTTGACTTCAGTAGCAGCATAGGATACAGTGGTGCAGCAGTGACTTCAGTAGCAACATAGGATACAGTGGTGCTGCAGTGACTTCAGTAGCAACATAGGATACAGTGGTGCTGCAGTGACTTCAGTAGCAGCATAGGATACAGTGGTGCTGCAGTGACTTCAGTAGCAGCATAGGATACAGTGGTGCAGCAGTGACTTCAGTAGCAGCATAGGATACAGTGGTGCTGCAGTGACTTCAGGAGCAGCATAGGATACAGTGGTGCTGCAGTGACCTCAGTAGCAGCATAGGATACAGTGGTGCTGCAGTGACCTCAGTAGCAGCATAGGATACAGTGGTGCTGCAGTGACCTCAGTAGCAGCATAGGATACAGTGGTGCAGCTGTGACTTCAGTAGCAGCATAGGATACAGTGGTGCTGCAGTGACTTCAGTAGCAGCATAGGATACAGTGGTGCTGCAGTGACTTCAGTAGCAGCATAGGATACAGTGGTGCTGCTGTGACTTCAGTAGCAGCATAGGATACAGTGGTGCTGCTGTGACTTCAGTAGCAGCATAGGATACAGTGGTGCAGCAGTGACTTCAGTAGCAACATAGGATACAGTGGTGCAGCAGTGACTTCAGTAGCAACATAGGATACAGTGGTGCTGCAGTGACCTCAGTAGCAACATAGGATACAGTGGTGCAGCAGTGACTTCAGTAGCAACATAGGATACAGTGGTGCTGCAGTGACCTCAGTAGCAGCATAGGATACAGTGGTGCTGCAGTGACTTCAGTAGCAGCATAGGATACAGTGGTGCTGCAGTGACGTCAGTAGCAACATAGGATACAGTGGTGCTGCTGTGACTTCAGTAGGAGCATAGGATACAGTGGCGCTGCAGTGACCTCAGTAGCAGCATAGGATACAGTGGTGCTGCAGTGACGTCAGTAGCAGCATAGGATACAGTGGTGCTGCAGTGACTTCAGTAGCAGCATAGGATACAGTGGTGCTGCAGTGACGTCAGTAGCAACATAGGATACAGTGGTGCTGCTGTGACTTCAGTAGGAGCATAGGATACAGTGGTGCTGCAGTGACCTCAGTAGCAGCATAGGATACAGTGGTGCTGCAGTGACGTCAGTAGCAGCATAGGATACAGTGGTGCTGCAGTGACGTCAGTAGCAGCATAGGATACAGTGGTGCAGCAGTGACGTCAGTAGCAACATAGGATACAGTGGTGCTGCTGTGACTTCAGTAGGAGCATAGGATACAGTGGTGCTGCAGTGACCTCAGTAGCAGCATAGGATACAGTGGTGCTGCTGTGACGTCAGTAGCAGCATAGGATACAGTGGTGCTGCAGTGACGTCAGTAGCAGCATAGGATACAGTGGTGCTGCAGTGACGTCAGTAGCAGCATAGGGTACAGTGGTGCTGCAGTGACGTCAGTAGCAGCATAGGGTACAGTGGTGCTGCAGTGACGTCAGTAGCAGCATAGGATACAGTGGTGCAGCAGTGACGTCAGTAGCAGCATAGGATACAGTGGTGCTGCAGTGACGTCAGTAGCAGCATAGGATACAGTGGTGCTGCAGTGACGTCAGTAGCAGCATAGGATACAGTGGTGCTGCAGTGACGTCAGTAGCAGCATAGGATACAGTGGTGCTGCATTGACGTCAGTAGCAGCATAGGATACAGTGGTGCAGCAGTGACGTCAGTAGCAACATAGGATACAGTGGTGCTGCAGTGACGTCAGTAGCAGCATAGGATACAGTGGTGCTGCAGTGACGTCAGTAGCAGCATAGGATACAGTGGTGCTGCAGTGACGTCAGTAGAAGCATAGGATACAGTGGTGCTGCAGTGACGTCAGTAGCAGCATAGGATACAGTGGTGCTGCAGTGACGTCAGTAGCAGCATAGGATACAGTGGTGCTGCAGTGACGTCAGTAGCAGCATAGGGTACAGTGGTGCTGCAGTGACGTCAGTAGCAGCATAGGGTACAGTGGTGCTGCAGTGACGTCAGTAGCAGCATAGGATACAGTGGTGCAGCAGTGACGTCAGTAGCAGCATAGGATACAGTGGTGCTGCAGTGACGTCAGTAGCAGCATAGGATACAGTGGTGCAGCAGTGACGTCAGTAGCAGCATAGGATACAGTGGTGCTGCAGTGACGTCAGTAGCAGCATAGGATACAGTGGTGCAGCAGTGACGTCAGTAGCAGCATAGGATACAGTGGTGCAGCAGTGACGTCAGTAGCAGCATAGGGTACAGTGGTGCTGCTGCCACCACTTCTGTTGACTGAACCCAGTAGTGTTGTTGTTTCACTTCTGTCTTCTATATTTAATCAGCCGCCACTCAGACACAGACGAGTCTCACCCACTCTGAATCTGCTGGTTCACAGTTAAAACATCTCCGACTGCCACGAAACAGGAGCCTGGTCCCAGATCTGTTTGTGCCGTCTTCACAACTCCTATGGTGATTGTTATGCCAATGACACAAACAGATCTGGGAGCAGTCTAACAGAACACAGTATCTAAAGGGGATAATCAAATCAAATTGTATTTGTCCCATGCGCCGAATACAACAGGTGTAGTAGACCTTACAGTGAACTGCTTATTTACAAGCCCTTAACAACAATAAGGTTTGTTTTTACATACTAAAACAGTATCATAATGTTGGCTGATGCTGCCAGTCCAACCAAGGTGCATAGACCAACTAACTGAACTCTTGTCTCACACACAGCTATGTCTTACTAAACTTTTTGGGGACCAACAATTGATTCACATTCAAAATCATATTTTCCCTAACCCTAAACATAACCCTGAATAGCCTTTTTACCAGTGAGGACCGGCCAAATGTCCTCCATTCTCTGAATTTTATTTGGTTTACTAGTATAGTAAAATGTGTACACACACACACACACACACACACACACACACACACACACACACACATTGATACAGTCTCTCTATGTTTCACCAGTAGCCTGAGAGCCACACTGGTCCTGTATTGAACAACGCTACATTGTCAGCGGTACTGCAACAAGACACAGTGACACAGGACTTTGGCAGAGGGTTGAACTGGAAACACACAGACACACAAAGAATGTTCCAGTACTAACCACAACCAGGGAAAACACATGAACCAGCCTATGGCTCATTATCAAGCCGTCGTTCCTTGATTCCTTGCATTCTTTCTACTCATATCCTTCTCTGAAGGTCTGATGGGAGGGACCTTGGACATTCTCCTCCAATGTAAGGAATAAGGAAAAGACTCATTGAGATAAGTACACTACAGTAAAAGTGAATTCTCTCACCATCTTGTTCAAGATCTTGTTTCTCTTGTTCCTCCATGTTGTTGCTCTGTGCGCCTCCAGTGGCCTTGGAGAGGCCGACGGACCAGTAGGACATGCCTCCTCCTCCACAGCAGGGCAGGACTGAACTAGCACCAGTACAGGGTGGTGGTGGTCAGTGGGACTGGTCCCAGTCTGAGTCACTGGTGTGGTGGAAGACACTGGTCAGAGATGGGCTGTGGTATGAGGGAGGACAGAGGGAGAGGCCATTAGTCAGAGCCCTGCAAAACACAGGCAGGCAGGCAGGCAGGCAGGCAGGCAGGCAGGCAGGCAGGCAGGCAGGCAGGCAGGCAGGCAGGCAGGCAGGCAGGCAGACATAGGTTTGATCTTGAGAAAGTGAAAGCAGTCACACACTCACATTGCACAACAAGTTAATGGATACATAAATTGCCACCCAACATTTACAACTATAGTTGTCGAGATGCCTTAATTAGAATAATGTACTTGTGTCTAGTACGAGAAGCTTTATACTACACCTTTTATGACTTGTTATTGTTTCTGACCCATATACAATAAACATAGCTAGGTGAATTGATCATGCTACTTTAAATGGGTTGTTTGTTGACATCCTGGTACTTTACACAGTTTTTTGGAACAGATTCCTGTTGGAACGTTCCACAAATTATACCGACCCAGTTCCACAAATTATACCGACCCAGTTCCACAAATTATACCCACCCAGTTCCACAAACTATACCCACCCAGTTCCACAAATTATACCCACCCAGTTCCACAAATTATACCCACCCAGTTCCACAAATTATACCCACCCAGTTCCACAAATTATACCCACCCAGTTCCACAAATTATATCCACCCAGTTCCACAAATTATACCCACCCAGTTCCACAAACTATACCCACCCAGTTCCACAAATTATACCCACCCAGTTCCACAAATTATACCCACCCAGTTCCACAAATTATACCCACCCAGTTCCACAAATTATATCCACCCAGTTCCACAAATTATATCCACCCAGTTCCACAAACTATACCCACCCAGTTCCACAAATTATACCCACCCAGTTCCACAAATTATATCCACCCAGTTCCACAAATTATACCCACCCAGTTCCAAAAATTATACCCACCCAGTTCCACAAACTATACCCACCCAGTTCCACAAACTATACCCACCCAGTTCCACAAATTATACCCACCCAGTTCCACAAATTATACCCACCCAGTTCCACAAATTATACCCACCCAGTTCCACAAATTATACCCACTCAGTTCCACAAATTATACCCACCCAGACACAGTTGTCTAATTTAGTGGATTTGTATTTTTAAATAATCTCTGTGTAAAACACACACTATTCTACAGAACTATAAAAACAGAGACGTTACTATTTCTGGCAGCCTTGAACACACACTAGTCTACAGACAGAACTATAAAATCAGAGATGTTACTATTTCTGGCCGCCTTGAACACACACTAGTCTACAGACAGAACTATAAAATCAGAGACGTTACTATTTCTGGCCGCCTTGAACACACACTAGTCTACAGACAGAACTATAAAAACAGAGACGTTACTATTTCTGGCCGCCTTGAACACACACTAGTCTACAGACAGAACTATAAAAACAGAGACGTTACTATTTCTGGCCGCCTTGAACACACACGACACTTCAGTTAATTCACTTTGGTTTACACATGCCACCTCTTTAAAACCACACACTGTGTGCATGGTCTTGATTCTTTAACAAGTTGACTTTATTAGGCTTATAAACTCTGAAACGTGCCCAACGTGCGTCCAGTGACAGCAAGTAGACACATTTGTTTGCGAAACGTGCGCACTTGTTGCTCGTTAATGAGTGTTGTTGTAGTTGATAAGGAATTTTTTCTCACCGCATTGTCCATACACTGTCGAATGGTACTGATTTTGCGCTTCTAAAGCATTGAACAGGCTAAACTTCGATACATCCACAAGTGAAAGTTTAACCGAAGACAAAATAGCCGAAGAAACACTCACAAGCACGGATTGCAAAAAAAAACGTCAACTTCCTGATTTCATCAAACCAAACACTTCCAGCCTGTGATGCTGCCTACCACGCTGTCTGTCTCATAACCCGGATATGGGAATAGCCTACTGTACAATGACTGTGTGCTACTGTACCAGTTGCATTAGTTCTGCTAAACCTATGGTTGAAGCTCATTTACTGCATTTATACGTAATTTTTCAACTCTAAAATGCTATTTTGGAGAACAGCTAAAACTAATACAGATTACCCCAGGCATTAATTATCATTGCAATATTTGTTTTAAAGGTATGTGGAACTGCGTGTAGGCTACAATGTCAACCACTACTCAACCTCATCACGAATTGACTAATTTACTTGTGGAATTGCGCAAACAGTGAACATGAAATAGATGCATAATACACGCTATCAAGTCACAACCATCCCAACTTCAAATGCGGACATCAAGGTGAAAGCAACCAGTGCATAAAACAGCTGACCACTAATACCAACTACGCCAGATAAATCCTACACATGCATTGAAATCAAATGTATAATAGCCTACATCAGGCCTACAATCGACAAGGACGCATGAAGACAAACAAACTCGACCAAAGAATGACGAAAATCACGAAATACAAAAGGAAAATCTACACATGACTTTTTAAAGTGAGTTAAGGCGGTGCCCGTGATTCAGAACCGCTGAATGGACGGCGTCTCCGTACAGGTAGGCTTAGTGGAGCTCCGTGGCATGGTGCTGAATGGACAGCGCCTCTGTCTATTGCCAACTATACATACTGAACAAAAATATAAAAGCAACATGAAACAATTTATACGATTTTACTGAGTTACAGTTCATATAAGGAAATCAGTCAATTGAAATACATTCACTTGGCCCTCAATTATGGATTTCACATGACTGGGAATACAGATATGCATCTTTTGGTCACAGATACCTTTAAAAAGATAAGGGAGTGGATCAGAAAACCAGTCAGTATCTGATGTGACCACTGTTTGCCTAAAGCAGCGCAACACATCTCCTTTGCATAGAGTTGAATAGGCTGTTGATTGTGGCCTATGGAATGTTGTCCCACTCCTCTACAATGGCTGAGCAAAGTTGCTGGATATTGGCTGGAACTGGAATATGCTATCATACACTTTGATCCAGAGCATCCCAAACATGCTCAATGGGTGACATGTCTGGTGAGTGTGCAGGCCATGGAAGAACTGGGACATTTCCGGCTTCCAGGAATTGTGTACAGATCCTTGCGACATGGGGCCGTGTATTATCATGATGAAACATGAGGTGATGTAAGCGGATGAATGGCACGACAATGGGCCTCAGAATCTTGTCACGGAGTCTCTGTCCATTCAAATTGCCATCGATAAAATGTAATTGTGTTCGTTGTCCCGTATCTTATTCCTGGCCATACCATAACCCCACCGCTACCGTGGGGCACTCTGTTCACAACGTTGACATCAGCAAACTGCTCGCCCACACAACGCCGTACACATGGTCTGTGGTTGTGAGGCCAGTTGGATGTACTGCAAAATCTCTAAAACGATGTTGAAGGTAGAGAAATGAACATTCAATTATCTGGCAACAGCTCTAGTGGACAATGTTGCAGTCAGCATGCGAATTGCACACTCCCTCCAAACTTGAGACATCTGTGGCATTATGTTGTGTGACAAAACTGCACATTTTAGAGTGGCCTTTCATTGTCCCCAGCACAAGGTGCAGCTGTGTAATGATCATGCGGTTGAATCAGATTCTTGATATGCCAGTCCTGTCAGGTGGATGGCTTATCTTAGGAAAGGAGAAATGCTCACTAACAGTGATGTAAACAAATTGTGCACCATATTTGAGAGAAATAAGCTTTTTGTGTATATGAAACATTTCTGGGATCTTTTATTTCAGCTCATGAAACACTGAACCAACACATTACATGTTTTTGTTCAGTGTAATTATTTAGTTGTTGGCAGTTAGACTTTTTTGGGGCACAGTTAGGTAGCCTGCAATGCTTATGAAAATCATAACTTGCACGCAGATCTTTAGAAATGGTAGGATCAATTGTAAATTGGCACTCCACGTGAAAAAGTTTGCCAATCTCCTGCTATAGGCTATATGAAGCCACCCTTGGTGCATACAGTGTACTATGACAGTGTCAGTGTCTCCTGTGCTTCCCGCCGGCATTAGCTCATGGGCTTCCCGCTAATTTTAGCATTTGCCTGTCTGCATTATTCGCCAGGGAAGGGAAACATTCTGCGAGTATTGAAGCATTGTATCAACAAGGTGGCTCTGAGAATATTTAAACATTGTATCAACGAACAAAGCTGCTCAGAGAATATTGAAACATTTTGTATGAACAAGACGGCACCGGGAATATTGATTGCAACATAGCAGCCTACAAAAGGGGCGGCTCGCACATTTCCCCCGGGCCAGCTTGTCTCTGTCTGATATTATTGCAGTAGTGGCACTGTCTATGTAATCAGTAAAGAAACAGCCCTACATCTACACTATAGCTAAATAACTTACCAATATTTAATGACGTTTTGATTGATCTGTTAGAATATTTCATTATAATTGAGGAAGATGAACAAGCAAGACTGATAGAGAAAGGTGGAAATGCATTATACCAGAGACAGGTAGGCTACAGACAGGGATTAGAGATGTAGGCAGAGCATGATGATGAAATAGGTCTATAGCAAGAAAAGTCAACAATTGTTATTGTATTTGAAGCTAAAAACATATGTATTTTGGCGAAATGCTCTGTATTTATTTTCATACTAATACATGAAACCAAAATTGCTCTAGCCTACTGGGTAAATGAATGAACATATCAATTAGGCCTACAGCTATCACAGCCTATATTGTTCTTTCAAATGGTCATCAAAAAGGCTATCGGATTACAACAAAGCTTACAAGGCCGAGTTCAAAATGCTGACATCAAATTCTAATTAAAGCTGACTGCCTTAACGGCTGACTGGCAAAACAAACTGGCACGGTCTCTGCTTTCTGAAAGTGATACAAAAGGACTGCCTGGCAAAGGAAACTGCCACTGTGGTCAATCCGATGTCTGCATTGGCCGTGCAGCATTTAAGGTGATATGGCCTCTGCAGAAGTCAGGGCATTCATAATGCGAAGCAAATCAAATCAAACTTTGTCACATGCGCCGAATACAACAAGTGTAGACTTTACCGTAAAATGCTTACTTACACGCCCTCAACCAACAGTGCAGTGGTCCTAAAGCCAGCCAATTGATACTAGTGTCATGCAAAACCTGTGTGTGTGTGTGTGAGAGTGAGTGAGGTCAAACTAGTTGAAAGCATTTCTGCTATTTGATAACTTTGTCTAGGAAAATGTACATGTTTCACTCTGTATTTTATGTTTTCTTGGTGATAATTCTGAACTGTCAATAAATGTGGTATATTTTGCTATGGACTGTAATGGAATTTGATATAGCAGCACTCAATTACTTCTTAAAGGAAATGATGGATAGACAGACAGAATCCTTAATTGCCCTTTTTAACTAGCAGTTGCCGCTTAATCATATTCCAAGAAACTGCTTTTCTCCAAGAGGTGTTACAATCTTATATGTATGACATGAAAATCCAAACGAATCACAAACACATTCCATTTTATTTTATTTAAAATGTGTATTTAAATATCCATATAAAAAGTGAGAAACTAGTATATGAAACATGAACAGAATTACTTGTTTCCTTGTGGTTTGTTATACATTGTAACATCTCACATATATATTGTGACGACAAGGAATGGTTTACCTCCCATTTGAGACATTATTGGAGTACAAATTACTTGTATTTTCAACTTAATGCCAGTTTTCAGTAGCATTGTTATACCATTAAAAACACCAACAGGACACAACCCCCGTTTTACCTTATTGAATTAGGCTCCGGTTTCCCAGACACAGATTAAGCCGAGTGCTTGGATTAAACACAAATCTCAAATGAGAATCTCCATTGAAATGTTGTTTTAGTTTGGGAAACCAGCCCCATATGTATTGCAAAGAAATACATTCCATCAAACCATTTGCAAAACTTCCTATATTTAGTTCAATAAAAGCACAAAGCATAGAAACATCATCAGGGGTATCGTCACCCAAGACATAACAATATGTTAATAACAGTACTCAGGAGTCCAGACTAGTGCTGCAACATTCTGTTCACTTTCAGAAAATTACCAGGGTTTCCAGCAATCCCTGAATCTGACCAGTAGTTCTGTGAAACCTGGGAAGTTTGGTAAAGTTAGCAGAATGTTGCCACCCTGGTCAAGACCTTATAGATGAGCATAGTCATACAACTCTGAAAGATATTGTACACAGATCCAAATGCAACACAATGTAAAGTGTTTAAAAGTGTTAAAATGCCAGTTAAGGTTTGCTAGTACAGTACTAGACCTATATATTGTTATTGTAGTGGATTAAAAACATGTCTTTCTTCTGGGCATTAGAAAGTCAAAAAATAGAGGTAAATATTACCTTGTTTGGAACGGGAATCAAAATTCATTCCACCATTTGAAAAGGGAGAAAATGCTCCTCAAAATGAGAGAAGAACATTCATATCAGAAAACCCAAAATTAAGATATATTTATATTTTTTAAATGATTCCTCACATTCATTTCTGTACATGAGACCCACATAGATAGACAGTAGCATAGGCATAAACCGGGCTGCGTTCAGTGTAGGCAAACGTTGTGGAACATTGCAGATAGAAATGCTATGACTAGTGCTGACGTGTTGATTCCATATTCTACAAATCTGAGAGACATGTTTGTTCTACATAATATATTTTTATCTGAATGTTCCACAATGTTGTTCTCTGCCGAACACGGCCCACGTTCTACTATGGGACTGGTGACGTTCTACTATGGGACTGGTGTGTCACGTTCGTCGTAACATTTAAGTGAGGAGGACCAAGGCGCAGCGTGAGAACAATACATTCTCTCTTTAATGAAGACGAAACAAACACTAAACAAACTAATCAAAACAACAAACGTGACGCTATACAAACATTAAGTGCAGACACTGGCAACTTACACATAGACAATCACCCACAACCTACCTAATGACTATGGCTGCCTAAATATGGCTCCCAATCAGAGACAACGATAGACAGCTGTCTAATTGAGAACCAATCTAGGCAACCATAGACTTACATAAACACCTACAATGAACACAACCCCATGAACTCTACAAACACCCCCTAGACAATACAAACACCCTAGACGAGACAAAAACACACAAACATCCCCCATGTCACACCCTGACCTAACTAAAATAATAAAGAAAACAAAGATAACTAAGGCCAGGGAGTGACATGGTGACAAAGAAGGTTCAAAATTGTACACCACATCTGTTGGCGGGGTTTAGTGAAGCTCTGAAGTGCTGTAGTATTGTAAAGGGCTGGGGTGTATTCATTAGTGTAAAATGTTGCAAACCGTAGCAATTTCTATTGGACAAATTCAGGTAGGTCCCTCCCATTTCGTCTCGTTTGCTTCCAATTGGTTCCTATGAATACACCCCTGGAGCAATAGAGCTGTGGGAGGGTCTGAAACTCTAATAGGGTTTGGCTGCGTCCCAATTCACTTCCAGATTGGCCACCTCTCCTTGTCTCCTTTGATTTGCCAAGGAAAGAAAGCCACTCCAGTGTCCCAACACCCTTCGATGGCGTCCTTTCCTTGGCTTTTTCACCTTATGACTTTGAGTGATAGGTGAAATAGGCGTTGAATAGGATTTGAGCATAGCACATGCACAAATAAAACTCTTTATGACCAAAGGTGATAAAGGAAATGAGACAAGAAGATGAGGAAAGGGAGTGGCTTCAGAGTGTTGGGACACAGCCTGAGTTGATGACAAAGTAGTGCTGGGCTGGGCTCTAGTAGTGGTTTGTGGTCTCTCCTGTGTCCCTCACAGTGTCTCAGTCAGTTTGATGGTCACAGCTTTCACCTCAGAGTACTCTGCCAATGCATACTCACCCCTGAGGAATCAAAATACAAAGGTTAATAAATACTAATTCATTTGTATTGTTCTAATCATTCACGTTGTGTTAAAAATGTGCAAAAGTGTAAAGTTTGGGTAAACAAACTAGTAAACCCTTTCATCACACATAGTGTTGAAGAGAAGTGACTCTTACAGCTCTCGTCCATTGCCTGACATTTTGTATCCTCCGAATGGTGCCTGGGCATGGAGGGCGTTATAACAGTTTACCCTGAGAGAGAGAGAGAGACAGAAAGTGAGAGAGAGTGAGTGAGAGAGCTTAACGGACATATTTTTCTATCCCCGGATTCCTCACGCAAACTCAACCTTTTCATCTGGATCTTCGCAACTAGCTAACCGCAATCCCGGGTGACTACTCCTGGCTAGCGTTTCCATCCCGGAGCAAGCAAAATTAGCCTGAAGCTAACAAATTAGCCTGAAGCTAGCCCGGCTAGGGCTCCTGGGCTACCACCGAAGCCCACTCCAGACTACAATATCCGGACCCCTTCTACTGCCGGTATGTGGCACGGAACCCCGCCGATCCTCTACGACTGGAATACAGACATAATCTGCCCGAGGATTCCAACAGGCCACTCAGGCGCGACGTACGCTGAAGGCCCATTCTGCTAACCGCGGCCTGCTAGCTATCTAGAGCTACTTGGAACCCTACTAATCCACGATCCACCTCTACACAGACGACACCATTCTGTATACTTCTGGCCCCTCTTTGGGCACTGTGTTAACTAACCTCCAGACGAGCTTCAATGCCATACAACTCTCCTTCCATGGCCTCCAACTGCTCTTATATGCAAGTAAAACTAAATGCATGCTATTCAATCGATCACTGCCCGCACGTCCAGCATCACTACTCTGGACGGCTCTGACTCAGAATACGTGCACAACTACAAATACCTAGGTGTCTGGTTAGACTGTAAACTCTCCTTCCAGACTCACATTAAGCATCTCCAATCCAAAATTAAATCTAGAATCAGCTTCCTATATTGCAACAAAGCATCCTTCACTCATGCTGCCAAACATACCCTCGTAAAACTGACCATCCTACCGATCCTCGACGATGTCATCGATGAAATAGCCTCCAAAACTCTACTCAACAAATTGGATGCAGTCTATCACAGTGCCATCCGTTTTGTCACCAAAGCCCCATACACTACCCACCACTGGAACCTGTATGCTCTCGTTGGTTGGCCCTCGCTTTATACTCGTAGCCAAACCCACTGGCTACAGGTTATCTACAAGTCTCTGCTAGGTAAAGTCCCGCCTTATCTCAGCTCACTGGTCACCATAGCAGCACCCACTCGTAGCACGCGCTCCAGCAGGTACATCTCACTGGTTACCCCCAAAGTCAATTCCCCCTTTGGTCACCTTTCCTTCCAGTTCTCTGCTGCCAATGACTGGAACAAACTGCAAAATTCACTGAAGCTGGAGACTCATATCTCCCTCACTATCTTTAAGCACCAGCTGTCAGAGCAGCTCAGAGATCACTGCACAAGTACATAGCCCATCTATCTACCTCATCCCCATACTGTATTTATTTATTTTTATTTCACCTTTATTTAACCAGGTAGGCTAGTTGAGAACAAGTTCTCATTTGCAACTGCGACCTGGCCAAGATAAAGCACAGCAATTCGACACATACAACAATACAGAGTTACACATGGAATAAACAAAACATACAGTCAATAATACAGTAGAAAAAAAGAACAAAGTCTATATTCAGTGAGTGCAAATGAGGTAAGATATGGGAGTTAAGGCAATAAATAGGCCATGGTGGCGAAGCAATTACAATATAGCAATTAAACACTGGAATAGTAGATGTGCAGAAGATGAATGTGCAAGTAGAGATACTGGGGTGCAAAGGAGCAAAATAAATAAATAAAGATCTCTTCCTTTTTATCTCCCACTCCTTGTCCTTCTCACTGCCACACAGAGGAGCTTCGTCTGGGATACCTACCTATCTACCTGGCTCGTCTGGGATACCTACCTATCTACCTGGCTCTATCTTGTGGCCACAAGGTGCAGCTACAGCTGTGTTCTCACATGAAGAGGTATAAGTAGGGGATACGGAGTCAGAGTGAATAGGGAGTACATTGGTAAAATGCTAATAGAAGTTGTACTGTAGAAAGTAGTAGTTAGCAGCACATGGAGTAAATGAATAATAAAGTAGTAATGGTAAAGAGTAGTGGTTGGCTTTGGGCCAATGGTAACAGTAGTAATAGCAGTAATATTATTATTAGTAGTAGTAGTAGTAGTGGTAGTAGTAGTGGTGGTAGTGAGCCTCATGTCAACTAGTCTGTCTGCAGGAGAGAGGACTAACCATAGAGAATTATAGAGGCCTCTAGTGGCCTAAAGGCCGAAATTACCATGGGAAGCGCCATTGAGGGCTTCCACCCTTTTAATGTAGTCAACTGGTTGGGACTTCCAACTTCATTGGCTGATCCCTCCTGGTGACCCTGTTGGAGTCATGTCCAACCAGGTCATCAGGAGGGTTCAGCCAATCGGGAAGAACCAAATTGACTACTTTAAAATTAAGATAGAATGGGCAGCGCCATTGAGGCTGTCACAGATACAAAGATGAGTGCTCTATCTATCTCTGGGACTAACCTACAGTATCTATAGGAACTTGTCAGGCATTGCTAATCAATCACTAACATCCAGTTCTCATCCTTACACTATTTTGGATATTAGTACTAGTATTGAATTGTTAGGATGGGAATAGTAATAGCTAATAGTTGTTGCTGTAGTCATATGTAGTGATACTAGCATGGTACCATTGTTCAGGAGTTAACAGTAACCTACCAGACGGTGCCAGTCTCCAGGGCGGCAGACACAGAGAGAGCCCGGTCCAGATTGCGTGTGAACACGGCAGAAGCCAAGCCGTACTCCGTACTGTTGGCTCTCTCTATGGCCTCCTGCTGGCTCTTGAAGCGGAATATACACTGGACCGGGCCGAAGATCTGGATGGGGTCATGGAGAAGATTACATGCCCTGTTCAAATGCATCCTTCCTACTGCCCTCCTTTGAAGAAATCCCTGATGTGACATGGCTGGTAATTGGTAATTGCTTACACCTATCAGTTTGTTGGATCAGTGATTACCTCAAGGAGGAGAGACAGGTATGTTTGTTATGTATTCAAACAGGCCATGGTCAGCAGGAGAAGGATAAAGCAAAGCCTCACAGGCCACAGGTGTCAGTTCAACGCCCAATTTGGATTGACTTGGATTTGATGAATAATGTGAAGAAAATGTTTTATTAAAAAATGCAATGACTTCACTGTTGAACCCTGTCAATGTTGTGTCCAAATAAATGTCTGTAGGATCAATCAGCACCAATCAGAATAGCCTTGGGTCATATTAAGATGAATAATTTAAAAAACAAGCGTTTGTTATTTGACAGGTTCAGGTTCCTCCCTGTGTAAGTCCATTTTCTTCCGTTTGGTGTCTAGTGAATACAACCCATAGAGATAGTTAGAGGACGTAACATTGCATCTGCCACATTATGGCGTCTGTGGGGGCATGGGTAGTGCCATTGAGGCCATCTCCATTTTTAAGTAGTACATTTTCTTCCTCTACTAATTTGATGAGTTGGTAAACAAACTAAAAGGCTGCATACTTCAAATCAAACTTTATTTATCACATGCGCCGAATAAAACAAGTGTAGACCTTACTGTGAAATGCTTACTTACAAGCCCTCAACCAACAGTGCAGTTCAAGAATAGTTGAGAAAATATTTACCAAATAGACCAAAGTAAAAAATAAGAATAAAAAGTAACACAATAAGAATAACAATAATGAGGCTATAAATAGCACAATTGGTTGGGAGAATGAAAAACGTCAGCCATGTTCTTCGGCGCCATCTTTTCACCTGCAGTGTGTTGTTTGAACAGATATAAAGCCAAGGTTGGCAATTTACTGCCACCTATAGTAATGGAATGTTTGTTCACGATTATACATCATCTACTGATCCCTCCTGATAACCTGGATGGAATTATGGGATCATTCCTTAACCCATAGGAAGTCCCACCCAATTGACTACTTAAAAATGGTGAAAGTCCTCAATAGCGCTGCCCATGCTAAAAAGGCTTTTGGCCACTAGAGTCCTCTATGTATTTCTATGATATGATCCTGCTTTACCATGACCATAGACTTGGATAGACAGCTCTAATACCACAAAGCCAGTTTTAGCATGGGCAGATCCATTGAGCACTTTTACCATTTTAAAGTAGTCAATTGGGTGGACCTTTCTATAGGTTAAGGAAGGATTGCAGAATTCTATCCAGGTCAGCAGGAGCGATCAGCCAATGAATGGCAGGTGGCATTAAATCACCAACCTTGGCTTTATGCCTGTTTAGAAAACACACTCCAGGTGGCAGTATACACACTTTTAGTTTGTCTACCGACTCATAGAAGAAAAACAAGAATAAATTGACTACTTTCAATTGGAGAAAGATCTACATGGCGCTGGCCATGCTGTCACAGAAGCCATTATGCCACAGATGTAAAGAAGCGCCCTCCATCCATCTCCATGACTATGACCTTGTTTGAACCATAGATATACAGTTGTCTGAACCTGCACTTCAACCACACCACCAGAAGATGGCAGTGGTATACAACAAAACTGCCTGGACCAGTGGTGGCGTTCTCATTTTTATGAATGAAATCACTGTAAAGCCAACATCAGAAACCCCTAGCTCTGGGTAGAAGTTCCCCATAGACACAGATCACAGATCTAGGATCAGCTTTCCTTCCTCCAATCACAGAACAAAGACACAGTAGGCGGCCATTACGATGCAGAAAAAGTTCAGTTGACTATTTACAGGTATTAAATACAGAGAACAGAATGATCTGCCTGTGGTATATTTAAGCAATAAGGCCAGAGGGAGTGTGGTATATATACCATGGCTAAGGGCTGTTCTTACACACGACGCAACGCGGAGTGCCTCGATACAGCCCTTAGCCGTGGTATATTGGCCATATACCACAAACACCCGAGGTGCCTTAGTGCTACTATAAACTGGTTAACAATGTAATCAGAGCAGTAAAAATAAATATTTTGTCATACCCGTGGTATACGGTCTGATATACAGTACCACGGCTGTCAGTCAATCAACATTCAGGACTCGAACCACCCAGTTTCTAATTAATATCAGGACAGGTTTCGACTGTTAGAGTCTTCTTCAGGCAGCGTTGGGGTGGACGAATGCATCATCCCCCAATCCTAACCTTAACCATCTGACAAGAAAATCACTAAACTGAACATAGATCAGAATTTGGATCTCCCACCTCTTCCTTGGCGATGCGCATGTGGTCCTTGACATGGGAGAATACGGTGGGCTGGATGTAGAGGCCTGTGTCCTCCATGGCCACGCCCCCACACTCCAGTTTGGCTCCCTCCTTATTCCCGCTGTCAATCAACTCCAGTATCTTATCAAACTGCTTCTGGTCAATCTGGAGGAACAGGGGAAGATAGGAGATGAGAGGAGATGAGGGAGGGAGGGAGAGCGAGATAGAGGAAGGGAGGAGAGGAGGGAGGGAGGGAGGGAGGGAGGGAGGGAGTTGGAGGCAGGCAGGGTGATGTCATTACACAAAAGGTAAAGTAATGGCTATAAAGGGAGTATTCATTTACACACATCCAAAGCTGGCACAGGAGCAAAAGAAAGAAAGAACAGCTAGAAAAATAATGGGAGATTTTCTGCTCCCACTACAAGTGATCTTTAGTGAACCCATACTGATAGCCCACGTTGATAATCAACGGCGTAATGGAAACTACGTTTCTGTCAGAAAAGACCTGAAGGATACATTCTGTAACTGTCCCACATCTTCTCATGCGGTCAGCTGTAGACTAAAAGTAAAGGACTGAATCCTAAATTGTGTCCTGCACGGTTAACTTAAGATAATATTTGATTGACTTCCCTGCATGACTTACATGAATATCTGAGTTAAGCACACATCTCTCAAGTTACAGATGTAGGATCTTCATTTGATCACTTTTTTGTTACTGAGAATTTTCCTGCACCACAGGAAATGCCAACTTTTGGAGTTTTAAAAAGGCTTCTAAAGTTTGTAATTTCCACTTAGAAATGTCAGACTTGATTTTCCTTAACGAAAAATGTATCAACCCCCTACAAAAATGTCCATTAACCAAATCCACATAATGATTCACATTTCTTGTTGCTGCAGGATTATTTTCCTGCCGTAGCAAACTGGCTCAAATGAAGCTCCTACATCTGTAGGATTTGGTCCAAAGTTGGGAACTGATTTAGTCGTGAATAATTGCCAGACTCCAACCACCCAAGCCATAGACTTTTCACTCTGCTACCATCCGGCAAACGGTACCCGAGCATCGGCTATCGGACCAACAGGCTCCAAGGCAGCTTCTACCCCAAAACCATAACACTGCTGAATAGCCAGACTGCTAAATAGTCAACTAATGGTTCCCAAACTATCTGCACTGACTCTGTCTTACACTGACCCTATACACACTCACTAGACTTTATGTTAACACCGTATACACACTCACTAGACTTTATGTTAACACCGTATACACACTCACTAGACTTTATGTAAACACCGTATACACACTCACTAGACTTTATGTAAACACCGTATACACACTCACTAGACTTTATGTTAACACCGTATACACACTCACTAGACTATATATACACACTGTATACACACTCACTAGACTATATATACACACTCACTAGACTATATATACACACCATATACACACTCACTAGGCTATATATACACACTCACTAGACTATATATACACACCGTATACACACTCACTAGACTATATATACACACTCACTAGACTATATATACACACCATATACACACTCACTAGACTATATATACACACTAACTAGACTATATATACACACCGTATACACACTCACTAGACTATATATACACACACTGTATACACACTCACTAGACTATATATACACACTCACTAGACTATATATACACACTCACTAGACTATATATACACACACCGTATACACACTCACGAGACTATATATACACACCGTATACACACTCACTAGACTATATATACACACTCACTAGACTATATATACATACTCACTAGACTATATATACACACACCGTATACACACTCACGAGACTATATATACACACCGTATACACACTCACGAGACTATATATACACACTCACTAGACTATATATACACACTCACTAGACTATATATACACACTCACTAGACTATATATACACACTCACGAGACTATATATACACACCGTATACACACTCACGAGACTATATATACACACCGTATACACACTCACTAGACTATATATACACACTCACTAGACTATATATACACACTCACTAGACTATATATACACACTCACTAGACTATATATACACACTAACTAGACTATATATACACACTCACGAGACTATATATACACACCGTATACACACTCACGAAACTATATATACACACCGTATACACACTCACGAGACTATATATACACACTCACTAGACTATATATACACACTCACTAGACTATATATACACACTCACTAGACTATATATACACACTCACGAGACTATATATACACACCGTATACACACTCACTAGACTATATGCACACACCGTATACACACTCACTAGACTATATGCACACACCGTATACACACTAACTAGACTATATATACACACCGTATACACACTAACTAGACTATATATACACACTCACTAGACTATATATACACACCGTATACACACTCACTAGACTATATATACACACTCACTAGACTATGTATACACACCGTATACACACTAACTAGACTATATATACACACTCACTAGACTATATATACACACCATATACACACTCACTAGACTATATATACACACTCACTAGACTATATATACACACCGTATACACACTAACTAGACTATATATACACACCGTATACACACAGACGAGACTATATATAAACACTCACTAGACTATATATACACACCGTATACACACTCACTAGACTATATATACACACTCACTAGACTATATATACACACTCACTAGACTATATATACACACCATATACACACTAACTAGACTATATATACACACTCACTAGACTATATATACAAACTCACTAGACTATATATACACACCGTATACACACTAACTAGACTATATATACACACCGTATACACACTAACTAGACTATATATACACACCGTATACACACTAACTAGACTATATACACACCGTATACACACTAACTAGACTATATACACACACCGTATACACACTAACTAGACTATATACACACCGTATATACACTCACTAGACTTTATATACACACACTGTATACACACTCACTAGACTATATATACACACTCACTAGACTATATATACACACTCACTAGACTATATATACACACTCACTAGACTATATATACACACACCGTATACACACTCACGAGACTATATATACACACCGTATACACACTAACTAGACTATATACACACCGTATATACACTCTCACTAGACTATATATACACACACTGTATACACACTCACTAGACTATATATACACACTCACTAGACTATATATACACACTCACTAGACTATATATACACACTCACTAGACTATATATACATACTCACTAGACTATATATACACACACCGTATACACACTCACGAGACTATATATACACACCGTATACACACTCACAAGACTATATATACACACTCACTAGACTATATATACACACTCACTAGACTATATATACACACTCACTAGACTATATATACACACTCACGAGACTATATATACACACCGTATACACACTCACGAGACTATATATACACACCGTATACACACTCACTAGACTATATATATACACACTCACTAGACTATATATACACTCACTAGACTATATATACACACTCACTAGACTATATATAAACACCGTATACACACTCACGAGACTATATATACACACCGTATACACACTCACGAGACTATATATACACACCGTATACACACTCACGAGACTATATATACACACTCACTAGACTATATATACACACTCACTAGACTACATATACACACTCACTAGACTATATATACACACTCACGAGACTATATATACACACCGTATACACACTCACTAGACTATATGCACACACCGTATACACACTCACTAGACTATATGCACACACCGTATACACACTAACTAGACTATATATACACACCGTATACACACTAAGTAGACTATATATACACACACCGTATACACACTCACTAGACTATATATACACACACCGTATACACACTCACGAGACTATATATACACACCGTATACACACTCACTAGACTATATATACACACACCGTATACACACTCACGAGACTATATATACACACCGTATACACACTCACTAGACTATATATACACACTCACTAGACTATGTATACACACCGTATACACACTCACTAGACTATATATACACACACCGTATACACACTCACTAGACTATATATACACACACCGTATACACACTCACGAGACTATATATACACACCGTATACACACTCACTAGACTATATATACACACACCGTATACACACTCACGAGACTATATATACACACCGTATACACACTCACTAGACTATATATACACACTCACTAGACTATGTATACACACCGTATACACACTAACTAGACTATATATACACACCGTATACACACTCACTAGACTGTATATACACACTCACTAGACTATATATACACACCGTATACACACTCACGAGACTATATATACACACTCACTAGACTATGTATACACACCGTACACACACTAACTAGACTATATATACACACCGTATACACACTAACTAGACTATATATACACACCGTATACAAACTAACTAGACTATATATACACACCGTATACACACTCACGAGACTATATATACACACTCACTAGACTATATATACACACCGTAAACACACTAACTAGACTATATATACACACTCACTAGACTATATATACACACCATATACACACTCACTAGACTATATATACACACTCACTAGACTATATATACACACCGTATACACACTCACTAGACTATATATACACACTCACTAGACTATATATACACACTCACTAGACTATATATACACACCGTATACACACTCACTAGACTATATGCACACACCGTATACACACTCACTAGACTATATGCACACACCGTATACACACTAACTAGACTATATATACACACCGTATACACACTAACTAGACTATATACACACCGTATACACACTAACTAGACTATATACACACACCGTATACACACTAACTAGACTATATACACACCGTATACACACTCACTAGACTATATATACACACACTGTATACACACTCACTAGACTATATATACACACTCACTAGACTATATATACACACTCACTAGACTATATATACACACACCGTATACACACTCACGAGACTATATATACACACCGTATACACACTCACGAGACTATATATACACACTCACTAGACTATATATACACACTCACTAGACTATATATACACACTCACTAGACTATATATACACACCGTATACACACTCACTAGACTATATATACACACTCACTAGACTATATATACACACTCACGAGACTATATATACACACCGTATACACACTCACTAGACTATATATACACACTCACTAGACTATATATACACATCGTATACACACTCACGAGACTATATATACACACTGACTAGACTATATATACACACTCACTAGACTATATATACACACTCACTAGACTATATATACACACTCACTAGACTATATATACACACTCACTAGACTATATATACACACTCACGAGACTATATATACACACCGTATACACACTCACTAGACTATATATACACACTCACTAGACTATATATACACACCGTATACACACTCACGAGACTATATATACACACTCACGAGACTATATATACACACTCACTAGACTATATATACATACTCACTAGACTATATATACACACACCGTATACACACTCACGAGACTATATATACACACCGTATACACACTCACGAGACTATATATACACACTCACTAGACTATATATACACACTCACTAGACTATATATACACACTCACTAGACTATATATACACACTCACTAGACTATATATACACACCGTATACACACTCACAAGACTATATATACACACCGTATACACACTCACGAGACTATATATACACACCGTATACACACTCACGAGACTATATATACACACTCACTAGACTATATATACACACTCACTAGACTATATATACACACTCACCAGACTATATATACACACTCACGAGACTATATATACACACCGTATACACACTCACTAGACTATATGCACACACCGTATACACACTCACTAGACTATATGCACACACCGTATACACACTAACTAGACTATATGTACACACCGTATACACACTAACTAGACTATATATACACACTCACTAGACTATATATACACACCGTATACACACTCACTAGACTATATATACACACTCACTAGACTATGTATACACACTCACTAGACTATATATACACACACCGTATACACACTCACGAGACTATATATACACACCGTATACACACTCACGAGACTATATATACACACTCACTAGACTATATATACACACTCACTAGACTATATATACACACTCACTAGACTATATATACACACCGTATACACACTCACTAGACTATATATACACACTCACTAGACTATATAGACACACTCACGAGACTATATATACACACCGTATACACACTCACTAGACTATATATACACACTCACTAGACTATATATACACATCGTATACACACTCACGAGACTATATATACACACTGACTAGACTATATATACACACTCACTAGACTATATATACACACTCACTAGACTATATATACACACTCACTAGACTATATATACACACTCACTAGACTATATATACACACTCACGAGACTATATATACACACCGTATACACACTCACTAGACTATATATACACACTCACTAGACTATATATACACACCGTATACACACTCACGAGACTATATATACACACTCACGAGACTATATATACACACTCACTAGACTATATATACATACTCACTAGACTATATATACACACACCGTATACACACTCACAAGACTATATATACACACCGTATACACACTCACGAGACTATATATACACACTCACTAGACTATATATACACACTCACTAGACTATATATACACACTCACTAGACTATATATACACACTCACTAGACTATATATACACACCGTATACACACTCACAAGACTATATATACACACCGTATACACACTCACGAGACTATATATACACACCGTATACACACTCACGAGACTATATATACACACTCACTAGACTATATATACACACTCACTAGACTATATATACACACTCACCAGACTATATATACACACTCACGAGACTATATATACACACCGTATACACACTCACTAGACTATATGCACACACCGTATACACACTCACTAGACTATATGCACACACCGTATACACACTAACTAGACTATATGTACACACCGTATACACACTAACTAGACTATATATACACACTCACTAGACTATATATACACACCGTATACACACTCACTAGACTATATATACACACTCACTAGACTATGTATACACACTCACTAGACTATATATACACACACCGTATACACACTCACGAGACTATATATACACACCGTATACACACTCACTAGACTATATATACACACTCACTAGACTATATATACACACCGTATACACACTAACTAGACTATATATACACACCGTATACACACTCACTAGAGTATATATACACACCGTATACACACTCACTAGACTATATATACACACACCGTATACACACTCACTAGACTATATATACACACACCGTATACACACTCACGAGACTATATATACACACCGTATACACACTCACTAGACTATATATACACACACCGTATACACACTCACGAGACTATATATACACACCGTATACACACTCACTAGACTATATATACACACTCACTAGACTATGTATACACACCGTATACACACTAACTAGACTATATATACACACCGTATACACACTCACTAGACTATATATACACACTCACTAGAGAATATATATACACCGTATACACACTCACGAGACTATATACACACTCATTAGACTATGTATACACACTCACTAGACTATATATACACACTAACTAGACTATATATACACACCGTATACACACTCACTAGACTATATATACACACTCACTAGACTATATATACACACCGTATACACACTCACGAGACTATATATACACACTCACTAGACTATGTATACACACCGTATACACACTAACTAGACTATATATACACACCGTATACACACTAACTAGACTATATATACACACCGTATACACACTAACTAGACTATATATACACACCGTATACACACTCACAAGACTATATATACACACTCACTAGACTATATATACACACCGTATACACACTAACTAGACTATATATACACACTCACTAGACTATATATACACACCATATACACACTCACTAGACTATATATACACACTCACTAGACTATATATACACATTCACTAGACTATATATACACACCGTATACACACTCACTAGACTATATATACACACTCACTAGACTATATATACACACTCACTAGACTATATATACACACCGTATACACACTAACTAGACTATATATACACACTCACTAGACTATGTATACACACCGTATACACACTAACTAGACTATATATACACACCGTATACACACTAACTAGACTATATATACACACCGTATACACACTAACTAGACTATATATACACACCGTATACACACTCACGAGACTATATATACACACTCACTAGACTATATATACACACCGTATACACACTAACTAGACTATATATACACACTCACTAGACTATATATACACACTCACTAGACTATATATACACACCGTATACACACTCACTAGACTATATATACACACTCACTAGACTATATATACACAGCGTATACACACTCACTAGACTATATATACACACACTGTATACACACTCACTAGACTATATATACACACTCACTAGACTATATATACACACCGTATACACACTAACTAGACTATATATAAACACTCACTAGACTATATATACACACCATATACACACTCACTAGACTATATATACACACTCACTAGACTATATATACACACCGTATACACACTAACTAGACTATATATACACACTCACTAGACTATATATACACACCATATACACACTCACGAGACTATATATACACACTCACTAGACTATGTATACACACCGTATACACACTCACTAGACTATATATACACAACGTATACACACTCACTAGACTATATATACACACCGTATACACACTCACTAGACTATATACACACACCGTATACACACTAACTAGACTATATACACACACCGTATACACACTAACTAGACTATATATACACACCGTATACACACCCACGAGACTATATATACACACTCACTAGACTATATATACACACCGTATACACACTCACTAGACTATATATACACACCGTATACACACTCACTAGACTATATATACACACCGTATACACACTCACTAGACTATATATACACACTCACTAGACTATATATACTCACTCACTAGACTATATATACACACTCACTAGACTATATATACACACTCACTAGACTATGTATACACACCGTATACACACTCACTAGACTATGTATACACACTCACTAGACTATATATACACACCGTATACACACTCACTAGACTATATATACACACTCACTAGACTATATATACACACCGTATACACACTCACTAGACTATATATACACACCGTATACACACTCACGAGACTATA
This sequence comes from Salvelinus fontinalis, assembly GCF_029448725.1. Classification (NCBI taxonomy): domain Eukaryota; kingdom Metazoa; phylum Chordata; class Actinopteri; order Salmoniformes; family Salmonidae; genus Salvelinus; species Salvelinus fontinalis. The sequence goes on along the minus strand of NW_026600563.1, from coordinate 158,151 downwards.
TATACACACTCACTAGACTATATATACACACCATATACACACTCACTAGACTATATATACACACCATATACACACTCACTAGACTATATATACACACTCACTAGACTATATATACACACTCACTAGACTATATATACACACCGTATACACACTCACTAGACTATATATACACACCGTATACACACTCACTAGACTATATATACACACTCACTAGACTATATATACACACTCACTAGACTATATATACATACTCACTAGACTATATATACACACTCACTAGACTATATATACACACTCACTAGACTATATATACACACTCACTAGACTATGTATACACACTCACTAGACTATATATACACACTCACGAGACTATATATACACACTCACTAGACTATATATACACACTCACGAGACTATATATACACACCGTATACACACTCATGAGACTATATATACGCACCGTATACACACTCACTAGACTATATATACACACTCACTAGACTATATATACACACTCACTAGACTATATATACACACTCACTAGACTATATATACACACCGTATACACACTCACGAGACTATATATACACACCGTATACACACTAACTAGACTATATACACACACCGTATACACACTAACTAGACTATATACACACTCACTAGACTTTATATACACACTAACTAGACTATATACACACACCGTATACACACTCACTAGACTATATACACACACCGTATACACACTCACTAGACTTTATATACACACCATATATACACTCACTCACACTACAGCGTCCCTCCCACACAAAACCCTCACACATTCACATACACTACATACGCACACACACATACACACACATAATACACACGCATACCGATACAAACACACATACAGTACATATGTGTACACACACACACACACACACACACACACACACACACACACACACACACACACACACACACACACACACACACACACACACACACACACACACACACACACTTTTACTCCACATTGATATGGTACTCCATGTATATATCTCCACATTGATCTGGTACTGGTTCTCCCTGTATATAGCCTCACATTGATCTGGTACTGGTAC